>NC_080714.1:11114258-11409258 GCF_019097595.1 Hemibagrus wyckioides | reverse complement strand
ATGTGTGTGTGTGTGTAATCAGTTCAGCTCAGTTCTCTAGCTGAGGGAAGAAACTGTTTAACAGTCTGGTTGTGCTGGTCCGAATGCTTCGGTACCTCTTTCCGGATGGCAGAAGGGTGAAGAGTGTGTGTGAGGGGTGTGTGGGATCATCCACAATGCTGTTAGCTCTGCGGATGCAGCGTGTGGAGTAAATGTCTGTAATAGAGGGAAGAGAGACTCCAATGATTTTGCGATCCGAGACGGTGCAATTCCCAAACCAGGCAGTGATGCAGCTGCTCAGGATGCTCTCGATGGTCCCTCTGTAGAAGGTGGTCAGGATGGGAGGTGGAAGATGAACCTTCCTCAGCCTTCACAGGAAGTAGAGACGCTGCTGGGCCTTTCTGGTGATGGAGCTGGTGTTGAGTGACCAGGTGAGGTCCTCTGCCAGGTGAACACCAAGGAACCCATTGATGTTCAGTGGAGAATGGTCACTCTGTTCTCCTGAAGTCAACTACCATCTCTTTAGTCTTGTCGACATTCAGAGACAGGTTATTAACTTTACACCAGGCTGTTAGTTGTTGCACCTCCTCTCTATATGCTGACTCGTCGTTCTTTCTGATGAGACCCACCACGGTCGTGTCATCGGCGAACTTGATGATGTGGTTGGAGCTGTGCATTGCTGCACAGTCGTGAGTCAGCTGAGTGAACAGCAGTGGACTGAGCACACAGCCCTGAGGAGCTCCAGTGTTCAGTGTGGTGGTGCTGGAGATACTGTTCCCGATCCGGACTGACTGAGGTCTTCCAGTCAGGAAATCCAGGATCCAATTGCAGAGGGAGGTGTTGATGCCCAGCAGACTCAGCTTCTCGATCAGGTGCTGAGGAATGATCGTATTGAATGCTGAACTGAAGTCAATGAACAGCATTCGTAGGTAAGTGTCTTTTATTGTCCAGGTGTGTGAGGGCCAGATGGAGGGTTGTGGTGATGGCATTGTCTGTGGAGCGGTTTGGATGATACGCAAACTCCATGGGGTCGAGTGAAGGTGGCAGCAGGTTCTTAATGTGTCTCTTGATGAGCCTCTCGAAGCACTACATGATGATGGGTGTGAGTGCAACGGGACGGTAGTCGTTAAGACAGGACACTGGAGACTTCTTCGGAACGAATGGTCCCAAGCTTCATGTTATCGAGAGCATCCTGAGCAGCTGCATCACTGCCTGGTTTGGGAATTGCACTGTCTCGGACTGCAAGACCCTTCAGCGTATAGTGAGGACAGCTGAGAAGATCATCGGAGTCTCCCTTCCCTCTATCACAGACATTTACTCCACACGCTGCATCCGCAAAGCTAACAGCATTGTGGATGATCCCACACACCCCTCACACACACTCTTCACCCTTCTGCCATCCAGTAAGAGGTACTGAAGCATTTGGACCTGCACAACCAGACTGTTAAACAGTTTCTTCCCTCAGGCAATCGGGCATCTCAGCAGAGAACTGAGCTGAACTGGACACACGCACACACACGCGTACAACCAAGATTTGATCTCGGAGGAGAACTGAACTGTGCCGGACACAGACACACACACACTCTAAATTTTCCTGTTTGCACGCACATGCCACTTTGCATTTATATATATTTATATTAATCCTGTTTACATGTGTCGCTTTAATATCTGCAATCGCTGTATACACTGTTGTTTGCACATTGTCTTGTTCATTGCACAAAGTCGGCCTATATGTTGTTTGTCTGCACTGTCTTGTCTTGTCTTCCTGTGCACTTCTGTTGTATGTCTAGTTCTTAAAGACTGCACCTTAAGTATAGTTTAATTTTTTTTTTTTTAATTTTAATTTTTAAATTATAGTTTAATTTTTTTTTTTTTATCTCTGTCATAGCTCTATGTTTGTCTGCGTCACTGTACTTTGTGTTATGTGTAGCACCTCTGGTCTAGGAGGAACGTTGTTTCACTTCACTGTGTACTGCATCTGCTATATATGGTTGAAGTGACAATAAAGCTTCTTTGACTTTGACTTTGATTCTAATTTGTAACCATGACAATTAAAAAGAATCTTAGAGCTCTGGTGGCCAGGATGTTTATTGCACTGGTATGACCACATTAATGAATCCTTAGCAATTTACATTCATAGTTTCTTTGTCACAACCATTTTCTTATGAATACAGTATAGATGTGCTCGTGTGCATTTTAGTGGACTATATGTTGTGCAAAAATCCAGTAAGAGTATTCTCCGTATTTTCCTGTGGGAAGAAGTTCCTTCTCATTTTCTCTGTTTTTGCCTTGAAGCAGGGGAAGCTCTTCCCTGACTTCACTATCTTCCAGGCCTTGGTCCAACACAGCTTGCTGTAGATTGACTAAAGTTCAGGAAGCTTAGTGCGGATAGTCCACTTGGTTGAATGCACCAACCTCTGGAGTCCTGCTTGGAGCTGTTCCCAAGCCAGGCTGTGGTGCTTCTCAACTGGATGCTCTGTAAAAAAAAAAAAAAAAAAAAACAAAAAAAAAAAAAAAAAATCCTCAGCACCCTAAAGGGCAGTTTAAAGTGTCTTAAGTCTTAAGCGTCTAAGGTGGGAAAGACACTGACACCAGGTTGTTGATGTGACAGAACTTTGACAGGTCCTGTGTGATGTGAACATCCAGGTATCTAAAATTTACCCATGTATCTGAGATCATGTATCAGATACCCGGGTATCAGGCTTAAGTTGGAGACAGGCTGCATTTTATCTAATCAACAATGCATGTCAGACTATTGCAAACAATTATTACTGTAAGCGATTAGATGATGTTTACTTCTCCAGTGAGAAGTTTTACTTGTATGCTCAGTAGCATGATGTTAATCATTTTCTAATGTTTATGAAGTTTGAATTAAAGCTACTGCTCCTGCAGTAAGGTATGTTGTTATTCTGCTCGTAGACTTCGCAATATAGCAAAATAGTGGGTGTAAAACGTACAGTGATTAGCAAAGTAGAATGTTGCATATGACTGCTTTGGTGCTGATGCATCAAAATATGTTGTCTGCCGTTAGTCCATTGGTCACATTTCCATTAAACTGTGACTAGATATAGTATAGTTCAAATTGTTTATTATCGGTTATAGAGTGAGTAATGAGTGTGTAATGATGATAGTTGCATCATTAAAAAAAAGCACTATAAGCATACCATTGGCTAGTACTGATTAAGACAATAATAAGCTTAAATGGTTGAGCAATTTTAAAGGATTATTCAGATGATATATTATAAAATTTAAATATTAAGCTGTTGGTGAATTTGTAGAAAATCTACATGTAAAGTGCAAAAAACATGGACTGTAGCCAAAAGCACTTATGTGAACATATACAGTATATTGATTGTTGATGTGCACAAAAAGTTTTGTTCTTAAAATTTAAAGATTGAAGTCGGTTGAAGAAATATGAGATTCGAATACCTGATTTTAACCCTTAATAAGGAGTTACCACATAATGGTTGGTACAAAAAGTGTAAACTGTTACATTATTGTGAATCAAATGAGGGGTATATTGTTAATGTAAGAGTAAATGCTGATTATATCAGACACACAGTTAATATTCCCATAAGATTCCCTCTCTCTCTTGACACAGATAGAACCATATAAAACCAATGTAATTATATTAGTCACTGAAATGTTTTGCATTTTAAAATGTGTTTTAGGAATTGGCCAGCTGTGGATGGAATAAGAAGGAAAAGCACAACCTTGCACCCAACGTGGTGGCCTTCACCCGGAGGTTCAACCAGGTGAGAATTGTGGTTTATCTTAGAAATATTATAGTCTGAAAAGAGCCTGATCACCACTGTTAAGTAAAAGCCCTGGGAACCTTATTTGTCATGAATTCCATGAAGTACCCGGAGATTCTGTATAAACGTCTGCTGTCCGCTTTCAATAAACAACATCTGGGGCAGGGTTGCATCTTTCGTGAAGACACAAAATACATCCAAATTCAAAACTCATGCAAAAATGGTTAATTGACCACAGAATCAAGCTTTTGACGTAACCAGCCTATTCACGTGACCTAAATCCTATTGAAAACTTGTGAGGTTAGGTAAAGAATAGAGTCCACAGGAGAGGACTGTGGACCCTGCAGAATCTGGAGACATTCCACATTAAGGAGTGTCTCAGATTCCTTGCTTTGTATTTTATTGCATGCCAGTAATTCTGGAACTATCTAGAAACCAATCTCAGGAATAAAATAAGGAACCAAGGCTTAGACATGCAATACAAATATCATGCATGCCAGACCTCAGTAAGGCAGGCAGGTTACAAACAAAAAATCCCTGTACACCTTGCACTGACATGTTTTCAGTGATCCAGTTAGGAACTGATACTCGCTGCCCAGCCAGAACACCTCCAGGGTGGAATTCAAAATTCAATGGCTATCAGAGGTCCTAATGTGTGCCAGGAAACATACACAAAATCCAGATCCTTCCATCAGCATGCTTTTAGAAGCTCTCATTCCTTTTCTAGTCTTTTTTATAAGAGATTAAAAGAATCTGAAAGAATATAAAAAGCTCAGAGTGACTGCTTGAATTGGCATGGGGTTAAATAATGCTGCATCCCAATGCAAAAATTTGCATCATCTGAATTAGCCTATTAATTATGCGTATAATGTAATTGCACTGTTTGAACACCAGAGGCAATCTGCACAACCCATGAAACGAAAAAATATTATTATATTGAAACACAACAACATGTACAGTGCCCAAAAAAGAGGCCACAGATGATTGCCATTTTCCCTGACTTAGGAGTTTCCAGTTAAAATGATGATGGGTACTGTTAAGGAGCTTCAATCAGAATTTTTCACCAGGTCACAGAATTTGGAAGAATTTATACATTTATTCAGTTAATTTTAAGGTACAGTGAGCCTGTAGCACATTTTATTTTAAGATTTTAGCAGTTTTCTTATTTGTTTCATTTTGTACTGACAAAATGCATATTTGTTTATAATCCAGAAATCTTTAAAAAAGTCTTTTCAGTCATTTTCTTCATTAAAATTTATTTTTAATTCCCCTTCCCCTTACCTTTTCCCCTTTCTGATGCTGCTTTGTAGTACTGATTAATTTATAAATACTAGAAGTTTAAAATTGTTAAATTTGACTGTCAATTTTGGAGCTGGCTTTCAGTGACTGTTGCAACAATGGATTTTGGTAGTGCAGCTAGTCTCATTGTTGACTCGCAGTTCAAGCACCCCATTTGAATTCTAAATGAGTGAGTCAATGAGTGTGTCAGTCAGTCATCACATCTATAGGCATATTAAAAAAGACCAGCATGTACTGTGTGGGACAGCGATTTCTACTTACCAAATGTCCTGGAATATTACACTTAGAGTACTTTAAGATGACTTTGTTAAGACAATAACTGTAGTAATACTTGTATCAAAATTTTGTTTCATAAGTACCTAAAAATTGTCTTGCTACAAGATGTGTGTTTCCCACCTGGACCCAGAAAACTCAGAAAACACAGCATTTTCTGTGTGCCTCTTTTTCCAGACATGTGTCTAGGAAAAAATGTATTTTGGGCCAGTTGTGATATATATTACCTTTTTAAGATAGCAAATCAGATTTACAGCACTTTCCCTTTGGGGGAACTGTTACAGGCAGCCTGCTCGCTCTTGAAAAGTCTCCTACTGTTCAGTAGTGTGTTATTCTTAAGAGGACTGGGAAAAAGCTTAAGGTGAAAGTTTCATTAAGAATGAGGGACACTGGGGCTACAACACCACATGTTTAACAGTTTGAAAAAAGCCTGGATTGTTTTTCTTTGTAACATGTCACTTGTTCTGCTAATGCTGATCATAAATTTAATATACAACTAAAGGAATGCATGAAGAAATGATAGCTGTTATGTCTACTATGACTGCCCAGAGTTTTGCGACGCACAGGGTTTTCTTTATTTGTTTAGTGTGAGAGAAAGTTTTTATGGATTTGTGTTTCTTTTTGCACTCATTTGTTTAAGTACTTTAAACATGCAGAGTTGGATTAAAAAAAAAAACTATAATGAGTTGGGAGTTTATTTTTAAAACTTGGTTTTCATTTTATTACTAGCTTAATGATGCTGAGCTAGCTAAATCCATCTGACTTTTATTTTTTTAATTTATGAAGAATAAATTATTGATCAGGATAAGTACTTTGTCTTTTTTGTTTGATGTGGAAACCATGTACAGGTAGTACAGTCTGCACTGAAAGAATTGGAACAGCAAGGCCACTTTTTTGCTATTTACTAAAGAAATTTGAGATGATGATGATAAATCAGAATTTCAGCCTTTATTTTCTGGTATTTACATATTGATGTGTTAAACAACTTTGTACATGTCACCTTTTGTTTCAGACCACCCAAGAGCAAAAGTAAAGGAACAGATCATTCAAGTTTTTGTCACACACAATCATACACAGTGTATGTTTAAAATATGTTGTTGAAGATGTTAATTGTGATCAGTTGTTATTAAGACACATTATTACTGCTAGTTATATTATTTGTCAGTGCAGTCATAGAAAATTATTGATTAAATAGTGGCTATGCGTAACATTTAGAGATTATTGGGGTTCTGGTTTAAGTGAACCATATTCCTTCAGATTTCACATTTGAATTTAGAGTTTTTTGTTTGTTTGTTTTATGTGTGTTCAGGTGAGTTTCTGGGTGGTGAGAGAGATACTGACAGCACAAACTCTGAAGATCCGTGCTGAGATTTTGAGCCACTTCATCAAAATTGCAAAGGTGGGGACATCAGCTTGTCAAATAAATTCTGTTATAATAATAATAATAATAATAATAATAATAATAATAAATTCCATCAGTAACTAGTTTTGTTTAAACAATTTGTATTCCCTTTCTATATAATTTCCCATGGAATTAACCCAGTCTAGAAAGAAACCACTCTTTAAATCCTGTGAGCTGAGCCCGTTTGTACATGACATTTATGACTGTGTGAACGGCCGTGTGTTGTTACAGGATTAACGAGCTCCTTGGTAGGCACTTGAGGAGCACTGAAAACATGCAGGCCTGAGTCTGAGCTAAACATTCTAAGCATTCTCATAATGAATCTGATACTTGTCAAGTGAATCTTGACAGATCTTTTTTTTTTGTTAATTAACTTCATTGAGCAGTTCTGATAACAAGCTTAAAGTAAATGTTGGCGATGTTGCAATGGTTTGCTTAAACAACTGGGATGGTCGAAAATATCCTTCAAAAACAGAATTCAAAATATTTCTCAATTTCCACGTAAACAAAACTTAAACTTGATCTTTTCCATCTACTTTTCTTTTCTTTTCTCATTTTCTTTCTCATCTTTCTCTTTACATAATGTATTGAAAAAACACACACACAATACTCTGTTTTGTATTTCCACTCAGCTTGTCATAAAACTGTCTTTCTTCTGCTCATTGTGCATTTAACAGCTGTCATGTCATGAATTTTTTTTATTTTTTTTGCTTTGTTTTGTTTTTTAAATTCTGAGCGATGCTGAATCTAATTGAATTAGATTATTTTTTTCTTTACTAAAATAGATGTTTTTTCCCCTTGCTCATTTTGCCTCACATAGGAAGGCTAGACGACCACATGCAATTGCTGCTTTTACCGCTTCTCCCGGCTAGCTGCAAGCATGCTTCAGATAGCTTTAGAGGTCCACACTAACAACTTCACCACTAATGGCCAAACCAGATGACGGAAAACTTTTTCAACAAAAGCTGTTCAGAAAGACATTGCTGTTTAAACGTGAGAAATAGCAAAAGCATGACATCATCTGTGTGCAAGTGAGCCGGGAAAAAGTAAGAGGGTGAGAGTGATGGCTCTCTGCTGTTAGCGAATATCAAAGACAGGATTACACACTTTCTTCCTACAAAGCAGACCAACCACCTACTATTTAAGATTGAGTTCTTAAAGTTCTACATATATACATAGAATTGTAGTTTGTGTTTAATTTTATTTCAAATGGGTTTAATGAAATTGATTTGTCACCCTGTTAGTTTGAAAAGGGCAAAAGCTTGACATATTCAAAAAATACAGAAGGAAAAACATTAGAAAAAAAAAACAACTTAAGGAAGGGGAAAAGATCGATCTAGCCTTAGACAAGCAGAATTGAAAACAAATATGAAAATGACTTGTTCTTGATTTAGGGACAAACTTTTATGTAACCTTAAGCTTTTGGAAATGGGGCAATATTTGGAGGTGAGTTAAGTGTAACTCTACAAAAGTAACTATAAACTTTGAGCTATTTAGGCAGATATGTACGCATATAAGTTTGCCTAAAACAGACATATTGCAGTTTTGTTTAATTCAAAACACTCATTTTTTTCACTTTTTTAAGTGATGTCAGCTCTATCATGTGAGCTATTTGCACAAACTACTCTGCATCCCCCACCCACACAATGTGACTTCATGACCTCGAACTTCATGGCTTACGTTCAACAAGCTATATAACCGCACAATATATAAAATTGTAGTGCAAAATAATAGGATATCCTGGACCCAGTGCTACTTTAAAGGATGCTGAATACAGTAATCCCCCGCTATATCGCAGTTCATATATTCTGGTTCCGGTATATCGTGGATTTTTATTTGGAACATTTTTAATCTACTTTTTTGCGGATTTTCCAGGTATATCGCAGTATCCGCAAACCTTATAGTGAATTATTTTTTATGGTGAAATAAGGTAATTTATTAATAAAAATATAATTATTAATTAATAAAGTGTTAATAATATATAACATATTGTACAGTGTAGCGTTGTTTATGAAAGCGCGGTGTGGGGATGCTGAAAATCAAAATACAGCATGGCTGGAGGAATGAGTCTGGCCAATCAGAATGCCCCATTCATTTAATGACGGTTGTGATTGGCTGCTGGCTATGCATGCAGTTGGAGAAAGAGAAGCAGAATTCTCCAGCATCCCAGTTCTTCGCATGTCACTGTCCCGAGTGTTTCGTTTTGTTCTGTGTATGCTGTATTTTTACGGTTTTTCTGCAAGCCTTGTTATGTCGCCCACCTTCTAAGGCTTCTGGCAAGGAACATACATACATACAGTACTCACTATGAACGTGATATTTCTACGTATTTACCCAAAATTCATCTCGCTATATGCTTGCAAATGTTTTCTCTGTGTGTGTTTAAAGACTGGGAGGGTAATTTATGTCTTAAACAATAAAAAAAAAGCATTTGGGGGTGGAGTCTGTGTATCGCAGATTTTCGTTTATCGCGGGGTAGTTTTGGAACGCAACCCCCGCGATGAACGGGAGATTACTGTAGTGAGATGTAATACATAGAACTATCCATCCATTAATATACTGGCAGAGTAATAGACTTCTATTAGATGTTTTTTTGTGTTTGTAGTCTTCTCGTTTATATGTCATCATACTTTATTGTGAATATACTATTGAAAATGAAGTCTGAATATGACTCTAAACAATGAGTCTGAATGTGTAACTTTCTCCATGTAAATATTGGCAAAACATTTGGACTCAAATCGCCAACTATGAATACAGCCCATATGCTCATGTATTATTTTACAATAAAGGATAATTTCAATATTGGATATAGCAATGTACTGGATTCAGTATTGTATCTGATCTCTTAATGATCCTCATATTTATGCAGATGTTTTTGCTTCTTGTTGTAATTTCAAGGATTTTGTATGTGATTTTGTCAGATTATTTTTTTTGTTTATGTCCCTACAGAAACTGCTGGAGCTGAATAACCTGCACTCTCTGGTATCTGTGGTGTCGGCCTTACAAAGTGCACCAGTCTTCAGACTGAGCAAGACATGGACAGTAGGAACATGAACATATTCTCTTCCAAATTACTGTTAATTTCTTCATTGTAATGACCATTTTATCTTTAGCCTAACTGTATAACTAGAAGGGTTTTTTTTTTTTTTTTTTTTTTTTTTTTTTTTTTTTTTAAAAGATGGATATTTTGCATGAGCTTGTAAGGACAGTACTAAAAAGGGAAACCCATCCTGTGCTCTTCAGGACTATTGGCAGATGGGGGCACCTCATCCCTTTCAAAAAGGTTGTAATAAAAGAGATGCTGTCCATCGGGTTACACATACACTTTATTAGGAATACCTATACACCTAATTATTCATGCAATTATCTAATCAGTCAATCATGAGGCCCAGTTCTGTGCATGAATCATGCAGTTAGGGGCAGCTTTGGGTAATGTTCACAAGAACCAGCAGAATGGGGGGAGGGATTTCCATACAAAACAGTCTCTACAGTTTTCTAGTTTTGCAGCTGGATATGCATTGTTGTCCATCCGCCTCAAGGTTCAGCATGCATTCTGAGATGCTTTTCTTGGCATACTTTTGACCTTTAACACTTTGAGTATTGTTACTGACTATTTGTATTAATTTATGGCCACAATGTACTATTTTCTAATGGCTACTACCATCAATATAATGCACCATGTCTCACAGCAAATGTCATCTCAGTCTGGTTTCATAAACATGACAGTGAGTTCAGTGTTCTTTAATGATCATTCAGATTTTAATCCAGTGAACACCTTTATTATGTGGTTGAATGGTACAGAAAGTGTACCTGGAATTTCCAGGAATTGTGTGATGCAATCATGTCAACATGGACCAGAATCCATGTTTCCATCATCTTGTGTAATCCATGCCATGAAGAACTGTGGCTGTTTTGAGAGAAATGATGGAGGCCTTACCCAGTATTAGTATAGTGTTCATGCTAAAGTGTTCAATGGGTCTATGTGCAAAGCACATACTGCCTTGAGGATATGCATGTCTGACTGTTGAAATCTTTCCTGTGTCCCCACTCCAGCCTCAAAGCAGGTGTCTGCAATTATGATCTTTCTCCAGTGGGCAACTGATCTCATGTAGTCCTATTAAAATGTCTCTTTTTGAGATCTCTGGTCCATTCCTAGACTTTTCTGAACAGGTCAAAAGAAAATAATGCTGCATCTACTGTCAACAATCCTATCATATTCAGCAGGAGCCATAGCAATCTGTCTGAATCTGATGCAATGCAATAATGTCTGCCACACATTCTCAGTGAATCTAACTTCATGTAGCTGAATAGTTTGGCCTGCTTCAATTTTGGGGAGCTCTTTTCAGAGTTCAGAGTGAGTCCAAGCACCTCAGTATGTGCAAGGAAAGTGGACATGTTTTGTTTGGCCTGCTCCTTGGTGGCTGTCCATGGTGATTTAAAGTATGGCAGTATTTTGATGTCTCTGGCTATTTGGTGACAAAATGCTGCTTGCATACATCTGAAACACACCCATAGCAATAAAGAGAGCTCAGTGCAGTTTTTGATTGCAACTCCAACCACCAACCCCTGTCTGACAGGGGGGTCTGCTGTGCAATGCACTTTGGTGGTAGGGCCTGGTGCCTTCTAGGAGCAGCCTGAAAAAGGTCTTCTATTTGTGATCGTGTTCCTGTGTCTAGTGTTTAGTGTCTGGTGAGTTGTGCAGACTACAGTGTCTGGGTCTAATCAGGCTCTGAATCAAGGTCTAAATCTGCCAGCACATGGGTTGTCCAAGCTGCTTTCTTAAGATGATCAGTGTCAAGCCAAATGAGGTCATAGCTGGTGTCCATCTTCATGGATTCAAGTTGCAAAAATGTAACTTTCCCTTGACGTGGAACTGGAATCTGATTTTTTGGACTTCAGTCCTAAGAAGTATGATGGGTGTATTTCTTCTTGTGGTGTGCCATACAAGTTAGCTGCCAGCCCACTGCCTACCTTGCAATAAAATTGTTTCAGGATTTTGCTATGAAAATTGACATTCCACTATACCCCTGTTTTCTGCTTAGCTAATAGGTACAGGGGCGCACCATCACTGTTGCTCTTCATTTACAAAAAGATGATTCAACTGTTGGATTATGTTCTTATACCAAAGTCTGTTTGTTCTTTTAAAAGAAAATCATACAATTGGTGTTTTAATGAGGAGCGTGAAAAGTGCTCATTCAGTCTAGAATCCTGCATAGGTTTTAATTTGGTTGAGGTCTGATGACTTTGTCAGCCACAGCATTTGATTTATGCAAATTTCCATGTCATTAGTGACTCTAGCACCTCTTCACTAGCAATTTATATGCATATTAACATAGTCGGTAGTATGAATTAGTTAGTATGAACAGACAAATTAATGTCAGGGTAGAGTGAAATAATGAATAGCTTGTATAATAGGCTAAGTAAAAATAATGGCTCATTTGCTGAAAAGATTAATGGTTGCTGTTTGGAGACTTTGGTTTATGTTAAAGGTGTTTGAAATGGCTTTTCTCAACACTCAGTGGAAGCATGCTGCTTTCAGTTTTGCAAATGACATCTAGGAAAATAGCATAAAATTATAAAGTCCAGTGAAAACTATGAAAGCCAAACAAAAAAAAAATTCCAAAAAACCTAGGCTGCATATCAGCAGTTTTTGAAGAACTAAGACAATTAAACCAGTTGGCTTTGTTTTCATTACCATGGAAGTAACAAGTTTTTTATAAATTCTCATTTTTTTCCTCAGTTTTCTTTTATAGTCTGCCATTAAATCTCCTACCACTGCCTGGCCTCTAAAATTACATTTATGAGGCCTAATTTTGGCTGATCTCTCACTGGAGTGGGATTAAACATGTGTTTGTGTAAGACAGACACAAAGAAAAAGCATTTGACAGCATGAGAATGAAAAAAAGCTTGTGCCCTAAGATGAGGTGAATTCACGTTACATTTCTCTCACCTAAAGTCAATACCCAATTTTGTTGTAATATATACTTGTGATGGAGTGCTAACTTTGTTAGCAGTAAGTAATTATAACATTAAGATAATGCAGTTCACATGGTTACATTTTAGAAATATGCTAGAATTCTGCAGCTGAATGTATTATGCTTGCATGTTTTATAATACAATCTGATTGCATGTCCAGCAAAATTCTCAGATCTTTCTGTAACAAACCCAAGAACTGAGGTAAAACTGATCAAATTTTATTAGGTACTGCTGTCAGTGTTGGCTTAAAATAGTTTCTTGATTTGTGAAAGACATCATTTTGCCTGCTTATCAGCCACGTTTGAACATTTCCAGGAAATTCCACACGGCATCTGGCTACTTGTACAGTATCTCACAAAAGTGAATACACCCCTCACATTTTTGTAAATATTTTATTATATCTTTTCATGTGACAACACTGAAGAAATGACACTCTGCTACAATGTAAAGTAGTGAGTGTACAGCCTGTATAACAGTGTAAATTTGCTGTCCCCTCAAAATAACTCCACACACAGCCATTAATATCTAAACCTTTGGCAACAAAAGTGAGTACACCCCTAAGTGGAAATGTCCAAATTGGGCCCAAAGTGTCAATATTTTGTGTGGCCACCATTATTTTCCAGCACTGCCTTAACCCAGTCCATCACCTTTACAGTCAGCTTCTTTAGCAAGGCAGTGGTCGTCTTGGAGGTGTGTTTGGGGTCGTTATCATGTTGGAATACTGCCCTGCGGCCCAGTCTCTGAAGGGAGGGGATCATGCTCTGCTTCAGTATGTCACAGTACATATTGGCATTCATGGTTCCCTCAATGAACTGTAGCTCCCCAGTGCTGGCAGCACTCATGCAGGCCCAGACCATGACACTCCCACCACCATGCTTGACTGAAGGCAAGGCACACTTGTCTTTGTACTCCTCATCTGGTTGCCGCCACACACGCTTAACACCACCTGAAACAAATTTAAGTTTATGTTGGTCTTATCGGACCACAGGACATGGTTCTGGCCATGTCCGTAGTCTGCTTATCTTCAGCAAACTGTATGCGGGCTTTCTTGTGCATCATCTTTAGTAGAGGCTTCCTTCTGGGACGATAGCCATGCAGACCAATTTGATGCAGTGTGCGGCGTGTGGTCTGAGCACTGACAGGCTGACCCCCCATCCCTTCAACCTCTACAGCAATGCCGGCAGCACTCATGCGTCTATTTCCCAAAGACAACCTCCGGATATGACGCTGAGCACGTGCACTCAACTTCTTTGGTCGACCATGGCGAGGCCTGTTCTGAGTGGAAACTGTCCTGTAAAACCGCTGTATGGTCTTGCCCACCGTGCTGCAGCTCAGTTTCAGGGTCTTGGCAATCTTCTTATAGCCTAGACCATCTTTATGTAGAGCAACAATTCTTTTTTTCAGATCCTCAGAGAGTTTTTTGCCATGAGGTGCCATGTTGAACTTCCAGTGACCAGTATGAGAGGGTGTGAGAGCGATAACACCAAATTTAACACACCTGCTCCCCATTCACACCTGAGACCTTGTAACACTAACAAGTCACATGACACTGGGGGAGGGTAAATGGCTAATTGGGCCCAATTTGGACATTTCCACTCACTGTACTCACTTTTGTTGCCACCGGTTTAGACATTAATGGCTGTATGTTATTTTGAGGGGACAGCAAATTTGCACTGTTATACAGGCTGTACACTCACTACTTTACATTGGAGCATTGTCACATGAAAAGATATAATAAAATATTTACAAAAATGTGAGGGGTGTATTCACTTTTGTGAGATACTGTTAATATGTATGAGTTTAATATGAACTTATTATTATTACATATGTTAAATGAACTATGCAATATTTAGTTATGTTCTGCAAATTGCTATTTTTCTATTTGTTTTTTTATTTTTATTATTTTCTTATTCCAGGTTTATTTTTATTATTTTATTTTTCCAGTTTCTATGGTAAACAAAAAAAAAAAAATCATTTCTGATACGCTTCCTTCTGGTTTAAATCCTCATATGAATACGGAGGCAAAAATTTGAGCAACAGTAGCTCCTCTGTTGGATCGGTGTATCAGTAGTAGTAGTAGTAGTAGTAGTAGTACAGTTAGTCCAATAAGCAAAGTTATTTTTCCATTGTAATATTTAAGCCTCATTTGCTAAGGGAATACTCGTGGTACTCGTGGAAAAACGTGGTACTGTTTTTACCCACCTTACACCAATCTGCATGTGGAATGTAGAGTATAAAAGTGCATAGCAGTCACACACACTACCCACATCCGTTAGACTCTTTGAAGCAGTCTATTTATTAATTATCCAAATTGATTCATTCAGTTCATGGTGTTTGTGATTCAGTATTACGTGTAGTAGCCAGGCAAAATTATAAAGCGATGTCAGCAGTTTCCATACTGATGTGCATAAGTCTATATTTGAATATTCAACCACGAAATAGTGTTATTCTTTTATGCTTGAAATGATATTTCATAGCATTGTCAAAATATTATTCTTTCCACACCAAGTAAAAGCTATTTGATTTATAGCTTATTTTAATTTTTGTACCATAGTTCTTCTCACTGTTTCTTCTTTCATTTTAAGTAAACACAGCTCTCCACCACATCCTCTTTTTCCATCTTCCATTAAAGTGGTGAAGGAAAGAATTCAGGATGGGGTTCATTCGGATGTTTTACTTTGGGCCAATAATTCCAGATGAAAAATAGCAGTTGTGCATTTTCATAATGGACAATAGTTGAAGATTTAAACAGCCAGGTTACTGTGAAGCATATTATTTGGGTCACAACCTTTAATGGCGATATTACTCGTTGTATTGATGGTAATATGTTGGCAATATGGTAATACATTGTATTCAGGCAAATATAATGAAAAAAAATAGGAAATAAAAACCAGTTAGTAAGAATCAATAATAGAATATTAATAATAATAATTGTGTATGACAGAAAAGACCAAGAAACCACGCATCTTATCCTCAGTGTTCAGCATGCACCCAAATCTTAAATCTTAATTCTGTTCTTTTTTCCTCGGTTATAGTGTTTGCATTTGGGTCCATTGGGTTTTGAGTTTGAATAGAGAATAATTGTATGTCATCAATTTAAGTACTATAGTTTAGCTATAACTTTAACTTCGCAGCGGATGTGGCATTACATCTGATAAGAGTTGTTTCAAGTTAATACAGCACATTTTTTTCTCCGATTTTTATCTCAAACTGCACTGGTCAATATTAATATTTAGTCAAGTGCAAACTACATAGCTTTCAAAGTCTCAATTTTTTTACCCTTTCATTCTAACACAACTTGTCTAACTGTTACACTTCATCTAATTAGCATTATTAAGGCAGTGAAGAAAAAAATACTCAGTGTTTAAACTAAGTAAGTCTCTAAAGCCTATAATTTTCCAGTTGGATTTGAGTTTTTCATCATGATATGGTCATGCCATAGCCTTTGTCACATAAGGCCTTTAACAAAAATTGTCTCAAAGCTATTTCATACTTCTTGAAATCTCACTGAGAAGAAGAGGTCTATGCTTGGTATGTAAATGCACACTTACAAATAAAAAATCCAAAATCCTGTCAAGGGGTGGGGTATATTAGGTAGCAAGAATTGTGCATGTGTGAGGATCTTAGCATCTTGGACAAGGCACAAATTGTGATGAATAGACTGCATCAGAGCAGCTCCAAAACTTTTACTTCTTTAATTCTTGGAAAAGAAATTCACTGAAGAGTTCATATGAGCAAAGCAAGGAAGGATGTGCTTTTCAGTGTGGTTAGTTTTTAGCATACAACTTATGAAAAGCATTTTCGTCTCAAGTGCGATTGCTTTTTGTTATTTTCCCTTTTCAGCCTTCCAGATTTCCCAGTCACCAAATTTTGAGGATTTTAGACCATTCTCTACATGCACCCAGACTTTCGGTGGCTGTTTTTCATCTCTATACCTGGGACAGCAATGAGAAACATCCAGTGAAAGTCAAAAGAGGAAAGAGGAAATCAGGTTCAGCTGCTTTCATACAAAGCAGATTGCTGAACCCAGTTTATCATCTATTTGTGAGGGATGGCAAGGGCAAAATGTAATCAGATAATATTGCTTCTGGAAAAAATTATTTGGGGAACTTCATCCTCAAATTGTAATTTGAAACCGCACTAATAAACATAATCATGGTTTAAACATGATCATGGTTTACAGTACAATTATAAAGTCAGGTCCATAAGTATTGTTTTGCCTCTGTATATTATCATAATGAACTTAAAAATGAAGTCTAGTCTTTCAGCTTTAATTCATTAGGTTTAAGAAAAATATTGCTTTAATTGTTAAGGAATTACAACCATTTAAACAGGCTCAAAAGTAATTAGACAAATTAACATAAGGATTGTTTTTTATACTTGGAAGCAAATCAAGTCTGGAACCCAAGAACACCACCAAATGTTGAGTTTCCTACCTTGAAATGCTTTGCCAGGCCTTTACTGCAGCTGCCTTCAGTTGCTGCTTGTTTGTGGGTCTGCCTTCACTTTTGTCTTCAGTCGTTGAAAGCACGCTCAGTTAGGTTGAGGTCAATGACTGAGTCAGCCATTTAAGATTATTCCATTTCTTTACATTAAGAAGCTCCTGGGCTACTTTCACAGTATGTTTTGGGTCATTATCCATCTGTACTGTTAAGCACCATCCCATCAGTTTTGTAGACTGAATCTGAGCAAAAAGTATACAGTTCAGATTTCACTATGCACCTGTGATCTGGTTCCACTGGCAGCCATACATGTTCAAGCCATAACACTCACTCTACTTCTCCTGTCATTCTGGTACTAGTTAATCTTGATTTTATCTGTCCTTAGAATCTTATTCCAGAACTGGACGGGTGCTTTTTTTTAATTTTATTTTAAGATGTTTTTTTTTTTTTGATACTTGAGTGTTACTAGTGGTTTGCGTATTGAGGTAAACTCTCTGTATTTACATTCATGAAGGTGTTTCTTGATTGTAGAGCTTGAAATTATATGCTTACCTCCTCGCAATTTTTTATAACTTGGATAGATGATGTGAAATCAAAATCATCAAAAAAAATTTTTTGCCTTTCATGGTCATTGAGGGCTCACCAGTGCCTTCCACCTTTTCTAAAATGTACCAAATTGGTCACTCCTAAAGTTTCAGCTAGATCTCTGATATGTATAGAGCCATTTTTTTTTTCAGCCTAATGATGTCCTTCACTTGTGTCCACACCCATGAACCACAACCAAATGCAAATTCAACGCTTAAAAAAGTCCAGACCTTTTAGCTCCTTAATTTGTCCTGAAATGGACAAATTAAAATGTCTGAGCAAACTGGCCACACCTTGTCATAAAACTGCATAGTATTTAAATGTCCAATTACTTTTGAGCCAGTGAAAATAGAGCCAGTACGTAAAAAATGGTTGTAATTTCTATTGATCTGATAAAAAAAAAAATCTGCATAATTTACAATGTGGTCACAGCTGGTTCTGTTCATATAAAACCTAGGCTAAGAACGCAATTAAGTGCTGATTCCAGATGGCTTTGGTTAATTCAAATAGTTTAAAATCAACTTATTAAATGATTTTTTGAAAAATATTCTCCATTGTTTTGAGTTTAATAAATGTGTTCACAACCGATAGTAGCTAGATTTGGCTAGCCAAGAAGAGAGGCATTTTTGCTAGCTGAGTCACAACATAAAAATAGATGAATAGTTTACAAAATAGTATAGTCTATACAATAGGTGTGATACACACCTAAAACATGGCTCAGCAATCTATTCTGTTTGTCCAAAATGGAGGAGTATCAAGGATTTCTTTGGGTTTTTCCCAAGCTGAAATGGGAAAAACCCAGTTTAACCCTAACCCTAGACATGAATATCCCAGCTGTGGAATGAGCAAGCAGATTGGTTTCTACATACTAGTCATTAAATTTGAGCACAAGTAAACAGTATCCCTGAGTATGAAGTTGTGTAGGAAAGCACCCACCTATGTAAATATTCTCACCTTGCATGCTAGCAAAGTTTGTGTAGACACCAGAGACTATAGAGAAGGGCCATGGTGTAGCTTGTGTTTTCTAATCTAGCTGTGGTGTCACCATTTTAAGGAACATTTATAAGGGGTTAATTAAGATCTTATTTGTTATTTGCTCATATTATATACTTGTAAAAGGTTTATTCACCATGCATTATTCTTTATACCTTAATACCATTATTACTACTAGCCATCCATGGCCAAGAGTCAGCAGAGCAGAATGGGTAGTGCTCTCTTGGTTGGAAGAATAACATACTCTCTCTTTCCTGTCAATTACATCCAAGACATTAGCATATCATGGACATCTGCATGCTCATGTACGTAGAAGAGAGCAGAGTGATCCACTGCTCTGTGACACAAAGCATGAGCAACCGTATGAAAAGATGTCCAGGTGGTCGGTGTTGGTTCATAGGGAAAGTTTTACAGAGGGGCCTAATTGTTTTAGAAACAGCTAATCTGGGATTTTCATGTGCAACAAAATGAGTTTACTCAGCATGGTGTGGGAAAAAAGGTCTGTGGCCAGAAACTCCTGGTTGAGGAGAGATTTTAGGAAATAATGGCCAAACTAGTTTGAGATAACAGGAAGGATCACGTAACTTAATTAAACTCTCTATACCCATGAGCAGAAAAACAGCTCTGAACACATAACACATCAGCACTTAAGACAGATGAGTTACCATGCCTCAATTCATATAAATCACTCCCCCCGCCCCCTATTCTGATGTTTCATGTAAATATTAACTGAAGCTCTTGGCATTTAGCAGTATGATTTTATGCATTATGCACATGTATCTTTTTTCTCCTAGGTTCAGTGTGATACCAAAATCAAAAATTGACATTAGGCGCTATATTGTTTATGTATTGTTTCCATTGTATTGTATTGTGACTATTCAAAAGTTAATTTTGCAGTGATCCAACAAAAACCTGGCTTCCTTAGTCTTGTTATATGCAACTATGCTAAATGGTGTCTATTAAACATTTGTCTTTTGTTACTAGTAAAAAGCACACTTTTTTAAGTCCAGAGAAGTTCATGTCACCCTGTCCTTTACAAAAAAAAACCAATACACCTCTATTGGTTTTGCTTTTGAATAGCTCATCAGTCGAAAAGACAAGGCCACTTTTGAGAAGCTGGACTTCTTGACATCAAAAGAAGAGAACTACACCCGGATGAGAGAGCACATCAAGTCCCTCAAAATCGTTCCCTGCATCCCTTATCTCGGTGAGTATTTACAAATAAATGAGTGTTTTACAGATGCCTCTTGTGAAAACCATTTAGTATCAGGAAGATACTATTACTTAGATACTAAGTATTTTTTCATTTTTTTCTTTTCTTAATTTTTAGTCAAGCTGACAGGTTTATGTAAATGAGTTTACATGCTTTTCACACTGATGTTCTTCAGTGGCATTTACCTTTTCACTGGTAACCAGGATCCACTTTAGATTCTTCTGCTTTAGATCAAGTGAGTGCTTGTAAACATCCTAAGTTTTTCACCAGCTTTGAACATTTTAGAAATACTGCTAGGCTTTGCCTTAATCTTTTAAACACAAATAGATTATGCTTCATTGGGTTTTAAATGCCAGAGAAAGGGATATTTCTTTATTAATAGGAACATATACTTTTATGTTGCCCTGCTTTTTCCATTCAGAGTAAACCGTTTCCACGGGCCTTTGTGATGCACTGATTTGCCAGCCAAATTTCCATTGCCAAAAAATCCTCTTTGTTACTCATACAAATAAAATAGATAAATGGAATTTGTCATACTACTGATTTTGCACTCATTAAAAAAAATAATAATAATAATTATAAAAATTATAAAAATAATTGGGATCGCTTTAAGTCAGTGATTCAGAGATTTTTAAAATATGTATCCCTTGTATTTATATGGCTCTGGATTGATAACAGCCTAAATCCATCATAGTAAGAGTGTGGATTCAGCAGGTTGGTGTGGTCTACAGTTAAAAGCACAGCTTTTCATTGATGTCTGTGTTGCAAATGAAAGAAGTTCATTTCAAAGTCTTCCATTCTGATGTCTTAAAATTTCGAATGCGTATTATAGATATCTTACATTGTTGAAGTTTTGCTAATGTTTATATAAGACAGAATGGGGTGGGTCGGAGGTTGTGCATGTACATGTAGTTGCTTGAATGTGCGAAATGACTTAAATGTCAGGTATATAAGTGGATTCAGTAAGGCTTTCTTATTCTATTCACTTATTCATGTACTGAATAATAAAGACACCTGGCATCCATTTTTCAGCTATTGTGACCACTCAAATGCCAAATTGCGTTGGAGGTTTGTTACAAATCCATTTCAGTAATTGCATTGAAACACTAAGCAGTTAAATAACACCATTGCCCCTCCTCATTTATGCCATAGATAATGACTACTACACCCACAGCGACAACACCTGTCCATGGTATTTTCCCTGTGTGTCAGTGGAAAAGAGCTGACAGAGATACACAGTTGTTAGAGGGATTCTTGTAAGCTGGGATTTACAGACAAATTAATCAGTCATGAAAACACATCAGATGAATGCCTTCATTGAATTCACCCAAAACCAACACCCTGCTGTGAAACCTCTTCAGCTTACTGAAGTCTTACTCATGCTTACTCATTTTAGTCGGCATGGCAAAATCATTATCCATGTCTATCCATGGCTACTCTTCTCACATTTGACCTGAATACATGGGCTTGTTATTCTTGTTGAATCTTTGGTCAGGCTTTGCTATGCACCTTATTTATAACTTTTCATTTAATGTTCTCCTATTGGCATTGTCTTGTTGAATGTCACTGATATTCCTCTCCCCACCTCATTCAAGTAGAATGGAATTGCCTTTGGTCTACCTGGTATGTGTCCACTGTTTTGATTTCGACACAAGATATTCTAAGGTTTTTCCATTTTCACCAGGAAGGGCCTCAAGCATGCTTAAGATTTAGTAAACTTCTGATCCTCATTCATTTTAATACGGTTGAGGTACTTTGCAGCTTTTTGTTCATCCTTCGTAGTTAAGAAATCTAGAGTATATTAATTATGCATCCATGCAAAGACTTTGCTCAAGTTATGTGCACAATGAATGTAAAATTCCTCAACCAAAATTATGCACCCATTCACTGAAAAAAACAAAAAAACACTTCTTTTTTTTGGAATTGTATTTCACAGCTGTGTCTACAACAAACTTTGGTAGAAGAAAAGTAATGTCTTTTTATAACTGTATCTCATATGTTATTCATTAATTATTAGATTTTGCTGCTGTCAAAGAGAAAGAAAACTAAAGCATTATTAGTCTGTTTTGAGATCTTGCTTAACATTAATCAGAAATAATTGGCTGTTTACATGTAACTTACATATTTACTAATAAGACTATTGGTGCAGGGCAGATTGTACATAACACAGCCTCTTTGTTAAGTGTTACGTTCTCTGTACAATCCATATTTTATTTAGTGGTTTGTCTATAGTCCATACCAACCAAAAAACAGTTAAGGCTCAACAGTTTTTGGGTGAAGAAAACAATTTCACTGTGCCGTAATGTAAATTTGACAAATAAAGGCTTTAAGTTGCAGCTGAACTGCATAGTTAAATACTAAAATAATGCATCTGTACATCTGTGTTAATCACCTACCTACATGTATAGACACAGTATATATTGGGTATTTTTTCTCCCACTCTTATTAACAGGCAACCAGGGAACTAGTCAACACTGTTTCTGCAAAACATTTAACATTCAGCAAATCTCCTCATATACCTGTACAACAGGATGTCATTTTTTTTTTTATTATTACAACATTTTGATGATGCAAGTACATTTATTACACTTGAAGTATAAACAATTTCTCCAAAATTATATATACAGAAATATGCTGGGTTGGTTCCAACGTTTAAATTTGTACATTATGTACAATTTTCCAATTATTTAAAAGAAAACCGGAACATATAGTAAAATCTCAAACAAGCACAAAGAATACATAATCTTGATAGTGGTATAGTATAAATTTCTTTTTATATCAAGATATATGACCAGGAACCTGGCCAGAAGGTGATATTTCCAGGAGGTAAGACAATTGGTAGAAACCCCTGTGCCTTAAGTCAGGCTTTTTAACATACTTTAACTGCTTTACTCATACTGTTGCTCTATACAGAATGTATTTTTTAAATACAGCTTTCTTAAGTAATTCATATTATCGAATATTGGATTTTATTTTAACAGTAGTAATGGTAAAAAAAAAAAAAAGTAGTACCGTAATTGTTCTTATTTATTCTTCATTACATTGATATGATAGTAATGATCTGTTTCTTAATTGTCTTTTAACTTCAAGGAAGAATAAATACATACCAGATAATATTTGTCTCATAGGAACTATGTTATTAAGATAGCACCAGAAATGTTTGCCTGTCTTTTGTTGTATAGTTCGTTACATTTATTATAAGTATCTGTAGAAGATTTTGTGGATGTTTCTTCCCGCTTCTGCTGCTAACCACAGTATATACAACAATGAGTTGGCATTCACTGAATATATCAGGGCTTAAACATTTCAGCAATACCAGTGTACAGTTTCAGAAATTTCCCTTCAGACTCTTCCTGGTAGTGGTAAGCCATTAGTCTGCTATTAGTCATGTCATCTTTTGGCCTAATTTCGTTTCAAGAAATTGGACAGTGATTTGTAATTATTGAAATAAACCACTCAACCACTTATTTTTCAGAAAATCCTTTTCTGTTTTTTTGCTTCATAAAAACTAATCAAGCATAACTTGTCTACCACCAGACTGTGCATCCTGTGTCTTAGGTCACATATAATATTTTTTTGAAAGCGCTATTTCTAAGCTGTACTGTCACATATTTGATATGACCACTCAAAAATAGATAATCTGTCGCATATAAACGTAAGTTTAATTATAATGTTTGCATGAGGACAGAGTGTTTTTTGTTGTTTGGTTAAACAAAGCCAAAATTGTATTGCAAATAATTTCACCAGATGAACACAAAGCAGAAACTGTTATGAACAATGGAATATGAAGGCCAAATTTTCCAGATGTCAGGAGGATACATTGCCACAAATAAATTTTGAGAGGATTTGTCATCCCAAAGATTCCATTTACCATAAATATAAACATCTTCAACTTTCTGTATGTGTGGGGTATAGTCTTTTCGTCTGGTTTGTATGCTGTTCAGTGAAAAGTGTTGGGATTGGGACGTATCATCATCACCACTTTCTTTAGGGAGTATGCTCCTCCTCTGAATTCAGCCCAGTACACTCCATCTTGGTAGCGGCTGCGGTAGTGCCCGCCTCGATACCAGACACCATTCAGGTTGGAGTGGGCACAGGAGTTATACCACCAGCCTCCCTTCTGATAGTGAGCACAGTTACCTGAGAGAAAAAATAACCATTTAAGCATTTATAAATGGCTCTAACATGTTTTTGAGTATGTTGTTTTGACTCGGTTCCAGGATGGGTTTCATTTAATGATTAGCAAAAAAGGAAATAATGTGATGACATTTTCTAAAACTTCATTTGTAAGACATTCTTACATGATTTTAAAATATTTAATCTCAGTAGGTTATTTTTATATAAATATGCCTAGTAGCTTTTCTTTTAATCATTCTTGACATGTACTATAAAAATGAAACTAATACACAGACATTTTTATAATGAATACACACTTTTATATGTGCTCTAATAAGATATGTATAAGTTCAGTAAATTAATACATTCTAGCCTACCTGTGTATGCATCATGATCTCTGTCCAGCGTAGTGAACTGCTTGCCATTGTGCCAGGTGAGAGAATCGCCAGCATTGCCATGGTAGCGGCCCACCCGTAGTTTGTAGAAGTCTGCTTCAGGTTCCAGCCTGAAGCTGGCATATTCTGCAAATGTTTTGCGCCCAGCCCAGTCCTCCAGAGTCACCAAAAGCTTATAAGTAGCCTGATTGGTCAACCAGTAAATGTTCTCCAACCCTAGCCAGTACTCTCCATCTATATTCCCAAAGCCTTGCTGTGGGAATGAAAAGAGATTCAAATGGATGATCTGCAATGGATGTTTCCTTTTCCTATTCATAAATAAGAAAAACGTGCAGGTCATGGGTAAGATCTACATCTATGTGGATGTAAGGATAGGGTAGTTCTAGATATTCAGCCTCTCATACTCTGTTTCTCATGCATATGGTATTTATCAATCAGCATATGCTTTCCATCAGTGTAAAACTCCTTCTTCCCTTGTACACATGCATTTTGTGTTTTCACTATGATCAAGCATGTCTTACAGACCTGATTTGTCAGTTACCCATGGTTAATTTTGTAAGGGATTCAACTAATGTCCTTGACCATGATCTGAAAGTGAGCTTAGCCATAAATTCACCACTATCCTCTTTCAAGGCTTGAGACACTTGTCTAAAATAGCTTTAAGTAAAATAATTATATGATTTTTTTTTGCCTACTTCTCTGTAATAATAATTTTACAAATTCAGGGCATAATTCAGTGATGGCTTGCCAATTAGATTATAGTGATTTCTGCTTAGCATATGTTCTTCATTCGCCACTGATTTAAAGACTTGAATGTTGCTGAACAACCTCTGGTCCAGATTATCTAAATCAAATTATGTAGTCAGAAGTTGTTAGTCATGATTGATTTACTGAAGAGGTCATAGCATATGAAAGTCATCGCTAATCAAACTTCAGATTATTCTTAATGCACTGGTACTCTCTTGTAAATTCCTCAGTACTGTATAACACAATACTAAAAAAAAAACAGCCACATTTTTTCTTACCTTGTATGTCTCCCAGTTCCTGAAGAAATTCACAGAGCCATCCATGCGTCTCTGGATGACTGTCCAGCCTCCAGGGTCTTGTTTTTGGTCACACCATACCTGCATGAGCTTGTTGGTATTTTCAGGCTTCACTAGATACATACCACTGTTACTATGGCCATCTTCCAGGGCCTGCAGACAGTCTTTCCAGGGGCCTAATGCAAAAAAAAAAAAAAAAAACAATAACTAAAAATTGCACCTGACTTGAAAGACTAATGTGAAGACTATTCTTTGTAGTGTTCTATTCATATACCAAAGTTTGAATCATAGCCCTTATTAAGGATGTCTGACTACTTCTAATGGGATTCCCTGGGCTCATGTTCCAATTTTGGGATTAGTATAGTGTGTGTGTGTGCGTGTGTGTGTTGGGGGGTTATTCCGTTTCAGTAGGCTGCCCACAGTGATCTTCTGTGGCTCATGCCTTTGTTTCCTTTTCACTTTAGTTGGTAAAGCTCTCAACACAACATTGGGGTTGACTTTGGCTGCGATTTCTGGCCTTGGAAAATGCCTGCATTTTGGAGGCCAAGCACAACGTGAAAGCTGAAGAGTGACCTAAATCTATTTCAGTTACTTGATTAATGCACTTCCTTTTTCGAAAGCTCCCTAGTCAAGTATAGTGATTTGATTTAGATGTGTCAAAAATGAGCCAAGCTTCCTTAAGAATTTTTTTTTCTCTTTTATTTAGTGTAGTTGTTTTGCATTGACTAGCTCCAATTTCCTTGTTTATTTGAAAGCCCTTTGCTTTGACACATCACCATAACTGTAACTATAAGCATTTTCTTTTAATTTAGTAGATTGTAACTTAATATAATGTTATGACTCAAATTTAGCACTCATATCCTTTAGCACTGCTTGGACAGGCTATTAGTGTGTAGAGGCTTATTTTAGGAAATACAGTAGAAAAAGCAAATTTGTTGGAAAATGCAATGGCACATACAAATAAAAAGTATTTGAAATAACAAATAAAAAGTATTTGAAATAATAAATAAAAATGAGGGCTGGCGTACAGTCTCAATCTGCCTCTTCTGCTTGTGGAGCTCAGTGTTTAACTTATTCACCCAATTCTCCAGTACAGCCTTGGACTCCTTCAAATTAATGCAGATAGCACCTGTGACCTTCTACTAGAAAACAATGAAGGTATAAGAGTACTTGTCCTGGGCTGGGTTTTTTGGGGATTTTTTTAAAATTGGGTTTAGGCCATACCTACTTGAGGTTTAAATCCAAATATTGGGTCAGATACAAATATTTGGAGCAATTAACAGATACAAATACACCCAGTAATGCTGATAAGCTAAATACATAGGTTTAGTAAACACCATTTGAACAGGTCTGGAATTAGCCATAATAACCCATTAAATGTAGCTTGCTTGTGTTTTAGAGTGTTATTTAGTCCTGCATATGATCAGCCCCAGATTACGTGAAAAATAGCCATTAGGACTAGACTCTACAGATTGTAATCATCAGTCTATAGTAACTGGCAGTCTGGCTTCCAGTATTTATTACAGCCTCATAATCTCAAATACCACACAAACACAATTTATAAACTTTCCACCACAACCATTACTTGATTCAGCATTCTTCTGTTAAAATTACCGAAACACCATGTTGAATATAAATGTTGCCAAACTAGCAAATGATGTGTGTTTAAAACTTGAAGAAAAAAATAGGTTTACATTTAATATGATCTAGAAGTCTTCTGGCTCAGCTCATCATTAGCTCAGAGCTAGCTCAGTTTACTTGTTCTGTATGCAGGCTTTTAGGTGTGTTGGCTTATTATCCTGGAGCCTGTTAGGTTTTCTTACAAACCTGTGTGTGTCAGCATTTTTAAACTTTCTCCTGCAATCCACCCCCTGTTTAATTGGTCATGGAGGATTTTCCAGTATGAACTGACTGCCACAATGCAGACTGTAATTAGGAAATAAGAAGCAATACTTATTTTACAGCTAGTGGCTTTTCTGCCAAATATTTAGCTATTCTATTCTATATGTATGAGCAAGAGCTAGAGGCAATAGTGGAGAGGTAACTACCTGAATTATAAACCTTTTTTGTCACTGTCACCTCATTATGAGAGCGGGTTTTATTCTGTTAACTCGTGAGTGTCCTATTAGTGATAGGAAACCACAAATCTAAATTACTTTTTTAATTTTTCCATTCAATTTGGTTGCTCTGGTAAATAATAAGGTTATTTTACTCACTGCAGAGTTAACAGGAAAATACACAGATTATTTCTGCAGCTTAACAAATGCCTCAGATTCTGATTGCTAATAGCAGGCAGGTTCTACAGTGGTTGAACTGATACAAAGACTGCGCTATGTTACAAAGTCTGTTGTGTAAACAAAGGTAAACTGCAGACAGATGTGCAGGTTGAACAATGTGAGTTACCACTGCTTTTTTCCAGGTTTCAACAGATTTGGTGTGGCTTTTTGACAAGAGAAATACGAGTCTATTAAAGTGCATCTTTGTAAAACAAAAATTCATAGAAGGATCGGCGAATTTGCTTTTCTTTTTTGTGCTTGTTTGACTCTTTCATGGCTTTGGGTAGACTCTACTCTGGTAGACCTCTTACCTCTTACCTCTAACTTAGCAGTTGTATTATACCCCCTGAGATTATGATGTAACATGATACTGAATTGTGTTATGCCACAATCCTTAAGAAAGGTCTGTGAAAAATTTAATTTCATTATAATCAATATATTTGGCAGAATAGCAATAAAATACCCACTTGATTTCTATTTAAGTCTTTAATGTGTGTTTCCTGGATCTTCACCAAATTTAAAGTATTCTTTAGTCGACCACTTTTTGTGGTTGTGGCCACTTTGAGAATCCAGTGTCCAATTGCTTATGTTCATCTAAAATAGCTTGTATGGGCCTATATACGCAAAGTACTGTGATTCCCATGTTGTCATTGACCAGTTATTTAAAAAAAATTGCATGCAAATTGTTAATATAAGCTTTGGATAATTAATAGTTTAAATAATCTTAATGCTTGTGTGGAGCCACAAGCAACCAGATTGAGATGACATAATAAACCTTACTGGATTTCATACTGATCATATTTTCAAATTATTTACTAATCAGTAATTCTGTAATAACAGAATTTTCCTGTCTCTAGTGAACTTACTATTTTTCCCAGGTTTTAGAGTAAAAACTGAAACTCACCAGATGGCTTGTTGGTTGTAGATGGGCTGTGAGTGCCACTTGGCATGGTGGGTAGTGGAGGTGGTGGCGCTTTCAGGTTTTGATCACTCTGGATCTCATTGGTTATTTGGTTGTTGCGATTAAACATAGGTGGTTGGTATGGCTTGTTAATAGGTGGCGATGGCCTGGGTTGAGGTTGTGGCTGGGGTTGGGGCAGTGGTCTAGGTGCCACCACTGGTGGTCCTTTCTGACACTGTACCTCAAGTAGAGCAATAAGAGTGGATTGATTGTTTGCCAGTGATGACAAATGCTGGTACTTATGTTCCAGATCTTTGTAGCGGTTGGAAAGCTGCAACAGCTCTGATGTCTGGTTCAGAATCTTGTTCTCCAGTTGAGAAAGCTCCAGTGCATTGTCTCGCTTGCGGATAATCTCATGGAGAAGCTGCATATAGAGTTGTGTCACACGAGAGTTCATGTTGCGTGATTCTTTGCGTAAGAGCTTCACCTCATTAACAATACCACCATCCACTTCTACGAGCTGCTGTAGAGTCTCAATTTGCCTCTTCTGCTTGTGGAGCTCAGTGTTAACAAGTTCCAGCTCCTGCTTATTTACCCGATTCTCCAGTACAGCCTCAGGTTCCTTCGAATTAACACAAATAGCACCTGTGACCTTTTGCTGGGGAACAATGAAGGTATAAGAGCACTTGTCCTGGGATGGGACTTCTGTTGCCCGGCGGGTGCGTGAGCCTGAAAGGAATCCAGGCTCTGGGCCTTCATCACTGTTGTCAAACTCCTGAACTCCAGTGTTGCATTCCAATAAGGGGAACATATCACACACCAGGATCAAAACCATAAAGACCAGTGCAGGGACTTCCATGGTAGCACCAACAGCACACACCTAATTGTGCTGTAAGCTTCTGTGAAAGATAAAGGGGAGTGTGAGAGATGAGAGGAGGGGAATTAAAGGGTACATAGAGGAATAAGAACAACATGTAAAACTGTCAGAAACCTGCAACTAAATATTCATTTTCTCAGTGCATATCAGTTAAAATTTTAGAATGGAAAACCTGCCTAGCTCCACAACTGGCACAAAAACTTACATTCTTTAAAGTCTTTTGTAAAATAACACATAGGTACAATTATTTGAATAAATTGTAAGATCCTCTCACAGCATGTTTTCCAACTCGACACCGCCTGCACATGCCTCCCTAACCATATAATGCATCCTACTCTATTCCAGATGGGCAATGTGTCACCTGTTTGTTGAGCTATAGACATGCCAGAGAGCTTGTTAGCACCAACATTAGTCTGCTTCTGTTTTTAATGCCGCCTTGGGCTCTCCTGGTCTCCAGGGATTGGTTACATTTCAACAGGGAGATGGGTCTGACATGTTACTATGTTCCTATCCAGCTGGTGGGGAAAAAGTGAGGAAAGTAGTTGGAAAGTATTAGTTTGTTTGTGGGGATTATAGCACATCATTGACCTCAGTTTGCAAAGCCCTTGGCCTGACTGGAGATTCCTGAATCAAGCCATGTTCTTTAAACCATCAGATGAGACAGATTATGATCAGTGTTTGAGGTTCAGCATTTGTTTACTTAGCAGTGAGTCATTAGACTTAGCAGATAACAAAGTCTGGGTTCCTGTAATGAGCTAAACTCTCCCATATTTTCATAAGCAGTCCATCCCTAACGTACTGTTCCACAGCAAGCAGCCCACACAGCACACCAGATAAGATTTCTGAATCTTGTTGCTAGGTGATTGGGACTGTTTTTAATGATGTCAGTTGAATTTGTTTGTATGGATGTCCTGGCATTGTTCAGATCTGGCTATCTGCCACGCCCATGAGTGTTTGCAGCCGCCACCTCCTATCTTTGACTTCAAGCCTTTACCTCACAGAGAGTGGAAAGTCTGATGCAGTCCACAGTTCAGGCCAAATCACACTTAGTGGCACTTTAATGAAACATGCAGATGTTGTTACCTATGATTTTCAACCAAACCTTACAGCAATCAGACAGTCTGAGATGCAGTCTGTCACTGTTTGACTGTTATAATAGTTATCTGTGATGTTTATCTAAATTTTATATTGACTTGACAGTGGTTTCTTATTAGAAAAACTGAATCAGGCACATGAGTGGAGGTGAATGAGAAGCTTCTAAGAAGGAATAACATGCTGTCTTGGGGATTTTAATGGAAAGCTGCTTGTGGCAGAATAATACTCTACCACACAGAACTTTCTGCCCACATGCATGTACACACAAATTCAGTGCTTCACTGAGCTGGGTTTTTTAAATATTAAAGTGCTTAAAACATTTAACATCTATAGAGTTTTTGGTGGCTTTTGTAAATGGGTTATTTTGATATTCAGTCTGTATTTTTTTCCCACTTTTTCTTGTCATATATTGAAATGCCTCTTGTTCAAATGTTTTCTCATCTTCCCTGGTCTAGTAATCAAAGCCACCAGCCATCTTGTTCTCAATGATCAGAAGACAGACACATTTGACCTTAGGCTCTATTTAGAATCCTTTGGAGAGGATGGGAGTGTTCTGTGCTTTTGCTTTTCAACATCTTTGTAAATCTGGGAGTAAAGCCAACATGGATTAAGTCTCCCTGAAATCCATGTTAAAATGAAAAAACATTATAATTAAATATTACTATATAAGTGATTTGGGTTAAGAAAAACACATTTCCATAAAAACAGAGAAAGATAGATAAAACCAGGAATGAGGCTGGGATAACATCTAGTGTCACATGGACAGTTCATATGCATGATCTGGAGAAGCTGTGGTGAGCCTAAATGTATATTCTGATCCAGCCATTTAACGCACACTGACTAGCAAACAAAATACCACAGTACTTTGTCCTGTTAGTTGAATCAAGCACTGAAATAATCAAAAAAACATGGAAAATTTCTTCACAATTCCTTCCCTTCTCTGTAAAATAATTCTCACAAGAACAACCCTGATCTCATCAGTTTTTCCACTTGCGCTTCAGGGAAAAAATAATAATGCATTCCTTTGCGGGAAGTCTATTTCTCATGGGGCACATGGAGGAAATCCCTGACAGTGGTCCTAATAGATGTGTAATGATAGGGTGAATAAATCAAATAGAGAAAAAACTGTTACTTGACCAATGAGAACTCTCCTGTCAGCAGATCAGTTGTGGTTTCACTCTCACTTGAACATGTGTGGATTCATGTTTGCGTTGTGGAACATGACCTGTGTGTGTCTGTGTTTATAAAGAACTCTTTATAAATTGTGCGGAGACACACAACTGTAGAGAAGCAATCAAATGAGTTGAGTGAGTCTGTATGTGTTTTTGTGTCTTCATACACAGTGGTGGGGCAGTCTTCTGGCTAGTGGGGAAAAAATGTGACTGAGCAGATAGTAGCAATAGTAAAAGAGATTTTGCAAACAAATAATTTTCATTTCTACCCCTTCTCCTACTTGTACACACACTCACACTGAGCATGTCAGCTTGTGATAGTTTATCTGTTTTTTTCAGACTATGATAACCAGTAACAGACTGCCTGCAAATATCTTATGCAGGCTTTGTTGGCATTTTGGGAAAGGTCCATTTTAAATCTTACATTTACAGCAATAACAGTAATTAAGAAAAACATGGTTTAGTGTTTCTGTGTCAAACCAACTTTTCAGTCAAAATTCTAAACCTTGGTCTAAGGAGTGTCTACAGAACAACTAGGGGACAAAGGAAAATTCCATTAGTCCACCCTGAGGTGTCTGTGCAGCTGTGTGTTTCTCTAGGTAATTAGAGGGTGAGTGGGCATAACTACCAGTTTTTGGTCGCCCACCCCTCCTCTCTCTCTGTCTCTCTCTGCTTTTCTGTCTCACTTCTTACTCACTTTGCTGTCTCTTTCTGTTTCCCCTCTCATTTGAACCTGACCCATGGCATTCCATAAATGCTTTCCTTGCTCATTAGAGCAAACTGAGATCCCCTCCCTTCCCACACAAACATGTAGCAGCTGATGAGACTCAAACCCTGACTAAGTGACCTCATACTGTTACCTTCACACACATTCACTCCAGATGCACTGTTAATATCTGACTAACTCTGTGCACTAATCAGACATAAACAGGCTTTTTAAGCTTAACAAGAATGTCATTAAACAATCTACCTGCTGACATGGGCAAAAATCTCCACAGCATGTATTCTGTTTTATCTCATATCTCAGCTTTTATTTGTGTCAATTTGTGTCAATCTGGTGTGACTGTAGCAGTTTCATATATTACTGGCAGCATACTGTACTTATACACTGATTTATTGAAGTCACAGGATGCTGTTTTTTGAGAAGCCACTGTGATCATCCTTTTCCAAACAGGGACCTGGCAAAATGTACAAGGCTTAATTCAGTACTCTCTCCCCCTCCTGACTTGGTGTCTCCAAAACTGCAGCTGGACAGAGCTTCCTGAGGGATGAAACAGTCCCTCACAGCACCTTCATCCTGTTCTCTTTATAACTATTTAGCATCAGAACTCCTTTTTCCCGGGACCTCTTTTCACTCCCAGACCTGTGCTTAGAGTATTCACATCATTATTAAGGATAAGCATCAGATTCTCAGAAACTATTTGTCTTTAACTTTCGGTATACTAAATTGTTGTTGGTGGCTAATTGCCCCTGAAGGGCACTATGACTATTTTGTTTTTGTTTGTTTGTTCATGGTCAGGATAATCATTTTGATCTTGTGGGGAAATATTTGGCTGGTCCTCAAGAAAAGAATATTGGCACATATTTATGCAGACCTGTGATGAAAAGGTGTGTGTTCATTATCTCTGAAAACAGCACACATGAACCAGATCCCTCAAGTCTCATTGACTCACTGTTGGTTTTCCTTTGAACACAGAAAAGCTTAACCCCAATATTTCAAATTGTTCCTGTGTGTAATTGTCCTGTGTATCTGACTGAAATTCAGCTCCCAATATCTCTTAATAAGACGACAAACTATTTACATAATAGTTCAAACTGCAAAATCAGAACATAACATAGAACATAGTCTTTTGGATTTTAGTTTTAGTAGATACCTTGCAATTAAACATTACAAGCAGTTTTTTTTAATCGTGGTAAGCCAGAAGCAATTATGTTTGTGACTTGTGACCCATTGACATTCACAGAGAATGAAGTAAGTATTAGTCTTACCGGATAATTTCACCTTCTTCAGCAGTAGTATTTCAGTATCCTGCAGAGGTTTTTAGGAAGATTTACAAAGTCTCTCTGGTATTCATTACTTCTTTTGATGGCTGTAGGATCCCCCTCACCCTCTCTCCTCTTCCAATCTCTCTCTGTCTGCTCTTCTTGTGTAAATCTCCTGCTGTTTGCTGGTATGTGTCATAAATGTTAGCGGAGACAAGTCTCTGTTCCTAAGCCCCCAATTAATCAACTCTGTCTGTTCAGAGACGCTAAGGCTGTAAAAGTCCCAAACACTCTACAATCCTCTTGAAGACTTCAAAGTTGATTAGATGAGACAAATAACCTGTTGGTTGTGCAAAATCCTATGCACTTGAAATGAAAATATGAACCAGTAGCCTCTGATTTAGATCCAAAAATCTTACAAGACCACGTGAGCTGTACAGAAGTCCTGGTTTTGTTAATATATCCTCTAATGTGGGATCCCAGAGGAACCCAGAGCTGTGAAAGAAAAGAGAATGCCTTCCAAAGAGAACATATGAGGAAAAGACAGTTGGTTTTGATGTTCTTCAAAATTTCCGTAGCAGAGAAGAGCAGCTGGTTGAAGTTCCTCAGTGCTTTGGGGAGACATGAGAATCCCCCAGGGTCAGCTAGCCTATAGGTGTGAGAGAGAGTGTGTGTGTCCTGTTACTTTCTCTGAGATGAATACATCACTTCTGTCATACAAGTGTACATAAGCTCTCTTCAAGAGTGTTTCTCTTCCCTAAATGAAAAAGTGTTCTGGTTCAATGCCTCAACAAACAGTAATGTTTGATAGTACCGCCCCTCTCCCCAGTTCCCCACCTCTTGGCACAACAGCATCTACAAGCAGGATACAAATCCCCCACCCATCTAGTCTCTCCCACTTTCTCACTCTGTTTTATATTCTCTCTCTCTCACTCTCTCTCACACACACACACACACACACACACACACACACAAAAGCACTCACATGCACAAGCACACACAAGCACCCCTCACCTCTACTCTCAGTGGTTATTCCTGTACTGTCGGCTGTCAGCTGTAAGCACTGAACAAATTTCAATGCTATCTCCCTCTCATGTTTCAGTGACAAGATATGATTTGGTCAGGAAAATGAAGACAAGTGGCAGGAAATATTGTTGGGGGGTGGGGGTATTTAGTTATTCGCATTGTTATTAACTTTTTTTTATTTGGCAAACATTGCATACAGTTAAAATTCAATCCTTATTTTAGCCTCAGTGGTTTGATACTTCCTTACCTTTCAAGTTGACTTGTTTTGTTTTGTTTTTAATTTCTGGTAAATCTGTGATCATGAGTGCTGTTGGTGTATATGGAAAATATAATAAAATACCAAAATAAATGGAAAATACCAAATTCTAGATTTATTTGAACTGTCTTTATAATTAATAAAGAGTTAAACCCCACAAAGTAGCAGGGCTCATAAATCCTGCAAAGTCTATGCTGGTGCTGTTAAAACTCTTAATTCCCTAAAGCAGGCAGTGAGTTTTAGAGTATTTACAAGCAGCCCCATCCCCCAGAGCAGGCTCACTCGTAAAGAGACCTTACTTCATTAGATGTTCCCCAAGCAGACAGGCTTAATGGAAACAGCAAGTTCTTTTACACATATAAAGAAATCTGGTAACCTTGGCACATTCAGTTTTGGAAATCTGATCAGTGTATTTATAAGCACTTCAGCAATCTGATAATGGAAAACCCTGAGTCTACATGAGTCGGCCAAATAATTATTTGATTTAGGGAAAAAAGTCATGTTACACAGGATTTAAATTTTAAAATGTAGCTTCCTTAAATTAAATTAAATTGAACTTCCACCTTCAGATTTTGACTGGGCCAAAAATGTGCCTCTCTAACCGTTAACCAGCTTGGCACTATTAACTGTGGAACTTAGTTTTTGTCCATTAAATCAAAATCACACCATGTAATATGCTTTATCAATTGTCCATGTCATAGAAATAGAATCAATAAAATTGCAATTCAAAATTTCAATAAAATTAGCCATTGGAGTTTATTAGTTATTAGAAATTGCATGTCTAATAAACTGACAGCACAACATATACAGGTCTAAATGTATACACAATAATGCTTTTAAACTGTCTTTTAATGTCAGAAACCTTGCTGTAGTACAGTTTAGTAGTTACTGATCAGTGTTGGTTTCTAAGCAAAGGACCATTATCAACTGGATTTTTTTAGTCGATGGACTATTTGTCAAACCAGTAATGGTATTGGTATAAGTGTTTAAGCTCAGAAATGGTGCTGTGACTGAAATACTGTCCACATAATATCTAATAACCTGTAGCCATCAGCTGTTGATGGATGGGGTAGGTGAGGTGCTGACACATTGTGGAAAGCATCAGTTGGGCTGCAGCCAGTAAGTGTAAACCTACAAAGTGTACATAATCCTGATAAAATGGCAACTGTGTGAGGGTAGAGTGAAAAATCAATCTAGCAATGAAGAAGCCTATTAGAAGCCTATATCACTATTTCCATTTGCTTAGATGCAATGATTGGCTGAACAGACTGACTCTCACTAAAGTTGCAGTGTTGTAAAGGATGGTGTAAAGAATATCTATGCTCTAGAAGCATTTAGAAAATCATTTCTGCAACCTCCTTATGTGGCTATAACAAAGTCCCATTTTCCCAGCTATGTACTGAAGCCACTGGTCACATGGATAAGGAAAATATCTTTGATCCCAAGGTACTTGGAAATAATTATATGCTGCTTCCTGATATGGCTTTGCATAAAGTAGCAATAAAGTATTGTGTGGAAAGTATGTCCTGGAGCTTTTTGTAAGATGTGTAGGAAAGCTATGCACATCTGCTCTTAAAGTTGTTTGATTGGTGTGATGGAAAAGAACAAAGCCACAACTGGGCACAAAGTTTAGTGTGGTCAAAAGACTCCAAAGAAAAGGTAGCAATATCTGTTTTTACATTTTGTAGTATAATAAACTTTTGATATTTTTATTTAAAGGCAAAATTCTAAATAATAACCTCAAAATTTACAGCATGCCTGTTAAGATCAACAAAGAACTGGCATATTGCCACACATGGTTGAACCTATACCATCCATGAGTAAGTGGTTAGGAGAAAAATACTATTCTCCATCCAGTCATGTGAATTTCTTGGACAGAGTGAACTGCGCACAATGCCTTACCATTAACCACTGCACTACCATCAGGGCCACTAGCCAAAAAAAAGGCTACATTAAAAATGCTAGTAGGTGTAACCACTGATGACGCCATCACTTTCTATATACAGAACTGATGTATGGAAAAAATGTTTCATCATTGCGTTCTATTAAAGTAAAATCACGACCCATAAGCCACAAATATACACTATATGGCCAAATGTTTGTTGACCTGGAACCCTGGAGTGTATCAGGGTTATGTCTCTTGCTCCATTTTCAAGATTTGAAATTATTACTAATTTACTGTAATAAAATGAATCACAAACATATGTAGCCATTAATAGCCATTGAAAACTGAAATAAAAAATATTAATAGGAATATTATACCTGAAAAGGAATTCTAAAATGCTAAGCAGTTATCTGACATGTGGCAAATGTAGAGTTGGTGTCCACTTAAGTGCACCTTTATTGCAATTTGCAATTTTTTTTTTTGTTTGTTCAAAGCTTACTGATGAATTATCAATATTCATCTTCATACCAATATCCATCAATATCAATATATCCATCTATTTTGGAGCATGAGGTAGTACACCGTTCAGCCATAACATTATGAACACTGACAGGTGAAGTGAATAACACTGATTATCTCCTCATCATGGCACCTGTTAGTGGGTGGGCTATATTAGGCAGCAAGTGAACATTTTTTTCATTAAAGTTGATGTGTAAGAAGCAGAAAAAATGGGCAAGCATAAAGATTTGAGCGAGTTTGACAAGGGCCAAATTCTGATGGCTAGATGACTGGATCAGAGTATTTCCAAAACTGCAGCTCTTATGGGGTGTTCCCGGTCTGCAGTGGTCAGTATCTATCAAAATGGTCTAAGGAAGAAACAATGGTGAATCGGTGACAGGGTCATGGGCAACAAAGGCTCATTGATGCACATGGGGACTAAAGACTGGCCTGTGTGGTCCGATCCAACAGACGAGCTACTGTTGCTCACATTGCTGAAAAAGTTAATGCTGCTTCTGATAGAAAGGTGTCAGAATACACAGTGCATCGCAGTTTGTTGCGTATGGGGCCGCATTTTTGCCACAAAGCAAAAATGGTTCAGGAATGATTTGATGAGCATAACAATGTTTGAGGTGTTGACTTGGCCTCCAAATTCCCCAAATCTCAATCCAATCTAGCATCTGTGGGATGTACTGAACAAACAAGTCCGATCCATGGAGGACCCACCTTGCAACTTACAGGACTTAAAGGACCTGCTGTTAACATCTTGGTGCCAGATACCACAGCACACCTTCAGGGAGTCCATGCCTTGATGAGTTAGGACTGTTTTGGCAGCAAAAGGGGGACCAACACAATATTAGGCAGGCATACAACCCCTGGCAAAAAGTATGTAATCATCACTCTTGGAAGATGTTCATTCAATTGTTTAATTGTGTAGAAAAAAAACAGTCACAGACATGCCACAAAACTATTTTCATTTAACATTCCAACCTTCTGGCTTTATGAAACACTTACAAAATTAAAAAAGAAAGAAAATTGTAGTCAATTGCAACTGTTTTTACAGATCAAACAGAGGAAAAAAATATGGAATCACTCAATTCTGAGGAAAATATTATGGAATCACCAAACAAAAACACCACTAGTACTTTGTTGCACCACCTCTGGCTTTTATAACAGCTTGAATTCTCTGAGGCATGGATTTCACTATCGACAAACAGTATTCTTCATCAATCCGGCTCCAACTTTCTCTTATTGCAATTGCCAGATCAGCTTTGCAGGTTGGAGCCTTGTTGTGGACCATTTTCTTTAATTTCCACCATAGATTTTCAATTGGATTGAGGTCCGGACTATTTACAGGCCATGCCATTGACATGTCTTTCTTGAAGGAAAGTTTTCACAGCTTTTTGAAAAATGATGTCATCATCACCAAACATCCTTTCAATTGATGGAATAAGAAGTGTCCAAAATCTCAATATAAACTTGTGCATTTATTGAGGATGTAATGACTGTCATCTCTCCCATACCTTTACCTGACATACAACCCCATTATCATTAATATCATTAATGATTGTGGAAATTTGCATGTTTTCTTCAGGCAGTTGTCTTTATAAATTTCGTTGGAATGGCACCAAACAAAAGTTCCAGCATCATCACCCTGTCCAATGCAGATTCACTGAATATCACTCTCATCCAGTCATCCACAGTCCATGATTTCTTTTCTTTAGCCCACTGAAACCTTGTTTTTTTTTCTGTTTAGATGTTAATGATGGTTTTCGTTTGGCTTTTCTGTATGTAAATCCCATTTCTTTTAGGCGATTTCTTACAGTTCGGTCACAGACATTGATTCCACTTTCTGCCCATTTGTCTGCCCATTTTCTGTTTTCAAGGCATATTGCTTTAAGTTTTCTATCTTGACACTCTGATGTCTTCCTTGGTCTACCAGTACGCTTCTCTTTTACAACCTTCCCATGTGATTTGTACTTGGTCCAGATTTTAGACACAGCTGACTGGGAACAACCAACATCTTTTGCAACATTCCGTGAAGATTTACCTTCTTCAAGAGGTTTTATAAACCTCTCCTTTGTTTTAACTGACATCTCTCGTGTTGGAGCCATGATTTATGTCAATCAGCTTGGTTCAACAGCTCACTAAGGTGTGCAAGCACTCTTTTTTAACTGCAGACTAATTAGCAGTTGTAATCAGATACAGGTGTTTGTTTTAGAACTGCAAAGTACATGGTGATTCCATAATATTTTCTTCAGAATTGAGTCATTCCATATTTTTTTCCTCTGTTTGATCTGTAAAAACAGTTGCAATTGACTACAATTTTCTTTCTTTTTTATTTTTGTAAGTGTTTCTTAAGTCCAGAAGGTTGGAATGTTAAGTGAAAGTAGTTTTGTGGCATGTCTGTGATTGTTTTTTTTCTACACAATTAAACAATTGAATGAACATCTTCCAAGAGTGATGATTCCATACTTTTTGCCAGGGGTTGTATAATGTTATGCCTGATCGGTGTATGCTTTTTACATATGTTAATAGCAAAGCTCCATTCAACCAATTTTAGTGAAATTCTTATTTAAACACTCACCACAAGGAAGGAGGCATTATGTTGAAGCTTTTTTCAGTTAAAAATTTAGGAAGTCATCTGGTGATTTCTTGCTAAAACTTGTTTGTCAGTACAGAAATGTTTTCCATAGCACAATTCTATCAGCATGTAAACTGACCTTACATAGGAAGAGTATTCTTTTACCTGAACCCTGAACCTCTTGTGATTGCCTGATCATGCACAAGGCTGCAGGCACATGCCTCAGATTTTCCAGCTGTGTAGGCTGGTGCTAAAAAACGTTTGGATGGAGGGGGGGGTGTTTGTAATGCAGGAGTGTAAATAGCCATTTATCAGGTGATTATGTATCATTACTGCCGAGATAAAATATTGAAAATGTTACTGTTAGTCAACTGTTAAAGCATGCACTAAATGTACTATGAATCAGTGAATATGAGTTCAATGTGGCTATATTATCAGTAATGAAGCAATGAAGGTAAATCATAAAGGTAATCATTAAACACACACACACACCCTGGAAAGTTACCTAATCACAGGCCAGTGACACTATTTGAAAAGAAATTTTGCTCTCTTTTTTCTTTCTGGCTTGCAAATTTCTCAGTGACCTGGTTAGTCAGTCATCTCAGTCACCAGTCTCTTTTCCATTGACAGGATTGCCAATGCATTCAATAAGAAGTGCTGGAAAAGCAGAGTGTAAGCTATATTGCCATCACTTGCCTGCTGCTGAATTTAAAAATTGGGTCAGTCTGGTTCAAGCTCCTTGATTCTTTTCTTTTCTTCATCCAAACTTTTTTTTTTTTAAGATTTAACCGAATTTTCTTTCTTCTTGAGATATTTCGCTTGCTTTCACATTAATCAGTACCTGTCCATTAACTGACAATCTGCTGAGTGGCAATAAGGCTTGTTGAGTATCGTCCAATCACATGAGGCCAAATATATAAAACAATATTGATTCGCTAACAACAAAAGTGGGCAGGCTCGGGCCCAGAGTGCTGCTCACTAAGGACAGTTTGAAACAAGCCAGTCAGAGCTCAGCCTCAAATCACATGCTTTTCAAAAGTTTACGGACCTATATGTACACTCGTTTGTCCGGTGTCCATATGAACGAAATTCTTTTCATTTCATTGTCTGTACCGCTTATCCGATCTATACTCGGGTCACGTGGAGCCTGTGCCTATCTCAGGCGTCATTGGGCATCAAGGCAGGATACACCCTGGACGGAGTGCCAACCTATCGCAGGGCACACACACACACACTACGGGCAATTTAGAGACTCCAATCAGCCTAGAAGCATGTCTTTGGACTGTGGGACGAAACCGGAGCACCCGGAGGAAACCCACCAAGCACGGGGAGAACATGCAAACTCCTATGAATGAAATAATAGTATTGAATGACCTTGAATAGTATGAGTAAATGATTTTATTTCATTATTAAAATATATAATTATTGTAAAAGTAGCATTCTTCTCTGGCTAATTTTAAGATGGCGGCACCCCAGCGCCCCCTATTGACCGGCCGACACTGTCTAGTATTGGAAAAAGTTATAATGCAAGGTCGTAGATTTTGTCTCCTACTTAATTTTTTTAATTGGATTTAATTAATTATGTTTTAGTTTATTTGACCTTATATTATTTACTAAGTATTTAAAGCTAACGTTTTTATGTTGCGACATTGTGCTTTGTGTGTATGTAGTAGTGTTTTTATTACTGTAATAGTAATTGTTTAAAATTACCCTTATATTGCAGTTATGTGTTTGAAGTATCATGGCTAGTGGCAATGTTAAAGAGGCACCTGTTTTAAGTGTTGTTGACATTATATCCACTAATCTTCCTCCATTTGCAACATTTTGATGTCTCCCTGAGAGCTTGTTCTGGGTCATAAGGCAGTTATCCCTGCTGCAGTATTTTTTCCACAAATCAGATTAGTGGCGACACAGAGACTGCCAAATGAAAGAGTCTGATTATAGCTAAACATAACAAGGGAAAATCAGTGACCTCATTCAAGCTGTGAGATCAAGTGTTACTGGCTAGTATGAAAAACGTCTTTGTGATGTTCCTGACATTGTAAGACTCATTCATGACGAGGAGATCTTGAGACTTTCTCCCAAACAAACATACACACAATTTCCATAATTTCATAACTTTCTACATGCCTGAATAGGTACACACCCATTAGATATATTTTGTACTTGAAGTATAAACACAAGCACTAGACAAAAGCATCTGCTGAGTGAATGAGTGTAAATGTTAATGTATTATTTACTAAAAGCAGTTGCTATGACAACACACAATGCAAAATTGAGTCACCAGTAACAGCACTCTCCCTTTGACATGCACATACAAGTCAAACTAGAGTATGATTCTTCCACTGTGGTGTTTCCCATCAATCCTTATGATGATTTGTGCGCACCCCAGATGAAAAATCTATTCAATCTGCACCTGCATGCCTGTAGTTACTGCAAAATAAGAGTAGGGCTGTTTGTACATGTGCTGTTGGTGTTGAGATATATTAGATCTGTATCTTTTTGTCACTGTACCATGCTTGAAGGTTTGTGTTCCAATAGATTTTAGAGATTTTTAATGACTTTTGGGAGTGGTGTGTGCCGTGTCAAGTACAATCTAAATAAACATTGGAGTGCATGGTTGGAGTGCTCTCTGGCTAGCTCTGATAATTAGATTCAGACAGCCTTATCTCTTGAAAATCAGCAGCTTCACATGTAATTGCTTACATAGCAAAGGCATTGGATCCTTCCACTTTTTTTGGTTGTCTTAACAGTCATCAAACATGCCCTGTAATGTTTATCTACTAAAAATAAGAAGACTCTGTAGATCTGTAGATATATTGTTCTCTGTGAACATAAACATAATGATCACATTCATTAAAGATCATTATAGAGCTGGTTAATACTTCTGCTAAAAGAGATGGGGAAAGTATTTGGCTGTTTACAACTCAAATCTCCTGTGTTTGCTATCAGGTATACTTGAATAAATGTAGAACTTGTACAAGTACTTGTAATAGTTTGAGGTTTCTTCCTCATCTCATTTCAGGGATTTTTTCCATGTCACTGTCATCTCTTGCTTGCTCATTAGAGATCAATATTTTAATACTGAATTTATACATTTTTCTAAACTGGCTTTGTGACAATGTCCCTTGTTAAGAGCTAAACAAAATTTAATTGATACAACAGTGAAGAACTGGAAAACAACTGTGGCAAATTTAAGGATAATATTGCCAAAATGTTTTTTAAAAAAATAACCAAACACATCTTATCTAGTGGCTTTGTGATTTTGAAACTCAATGAATGAGCCAAGTGTAATCTCTTGCGGTAGACTGGCTAAGAGACTCTAGAGACTGACACCCCCCTAGCCAAATTAGTTAGTGGGCAGGCAAAGCTAAATTAAATCTATGAATCCATACCCAACAAAACCACTCAAATCAATCTATTCTTGATGTGCTTCCAGGCTTTCCATCAAATAGCTCACTAATGAACCCTGACTTCCTGTCACCCAAATGAGGTCTGAAGACCAAGATCTTGGGCTCTGCTGAGATTCAATAGAGTGGATTATACCTTCTCAGTACATTTCACAAACTAGACAGCATTTACAAAAGAGGCACATGGAACATGCAGTAACATGCCACATTATCAGATGCTGTTGTCATTGGCAAAGCATAGAGGACATTCCGTCATGGACAGCATAATCTAAAGCACACTACACATAACATGGTCACACTCATATTGCAGCACAAGAATGGTTCAGTTGTGCTATGGTTTGTTGTTATTTTTAGTTTCAGGTTTGGTAGGTGGTGACTGGATCAAAAGTCCCCCTTCTGTAAATGTAGGGGTGACACAAAGGTGACTACTGGCCTAAGAGTTATCGAAAACTGGTCCAAGTACCACTAGACACATCCTGATGCTATGTAATATGTTCTGAACATTGTATCCTCTGTGTAGTACTTCAAAAACCATGCTGCAATCCGTGTTACTGAGATCACATTTTTTTCTCCAATCTGATGCATTAACTTGAAGCTCCTGGCTGGCTACCATGTAATTGTCTTACTGTATAATTAGAGTAGAAATGTTACTGTTAAAGTGGTCAGTCAGTGTATTTATGCATATGCATACCCACATGTGTTTATATTTCACAATTATTAAACATTAGAAATTAATACATTTTGACAATTTGAATGTTCCATTTTATATGTTTGACTGGTAGGGTAAGGACGTGCAAGGTGTGTTTTGCGTGATGGATTCAATCGCTCGTTATCATCATCTTATTCCTTCCCTGATTTTTCTGTTAGCAGATATTGGATAAGACTCCTGCCAAAGTACTTTGAATGTTTTCCCTTCCCTTAAAAATGCCATTCAACTGCCAATAGCACTCACTTAAGTGTCTCAGAGGAAAAATGGACACGTCAGCTTGGTCTGACACACTGAGGAAAAAAGTTTTTCCTTATACCATTAAATGCATTCCCTCGAATGGTTGGAAAATGGGAGGCTCATATTCATTTTCCATTATCCTTTTGATTTTTTTTTTTTTCTGGTATGTCAATCACAAATCAAAACCTAGTGGTATATGCATTTAGGTATGTCTTGCTGCCAATACTGGTAAAGAGATTCTGGAACAATTGCCCACATTACTTCAGCAAGTCTGTGCTATATGTTACTAGATTTTGATGCCTCACCAAAAAGGGTATATATTTTAAAAAACACTTCTGAGGAAAAAATACAGCAGTAAATCAGAGCTGGCACTGACGTTCGCATTTGCACTGTTTCTTGGTTCCAGCTGTGGAGCCTCACAGAACAAGGTGTGCTTTGTTCATCCATGTTTGGGTTCAGGTCTGCTGGTTTTAATGTGCTGAACCAAAGGACAGTAATGGGGAGTAGTGTGGGCAACAAGCTGAGCATCGACTAGAATATATTTAAGACTTTGAATTGTGCTTCATTCAGGAAAGCTAAATACAGAAAAAGTCAGCAGATGGATTATTTTAGGCTGAGAGCACAGGGAAGAAAAGTGATGCAATAGGAAAGAAATTACTCATAGTTTAAATAGAAAATATTTTTTATTTGTAAAATATTTTTTCTGTGTATTGTTTATTTGTGTTCATTTTATTGAATAAAAAATTGAATCATTTTAATAAGGTTCTGTAGTGGATAGCAACTGCAATAAATGTAAAATATCAAAAGGATATTCTCTCCTCTCTCTCTTTCTCTCTCTCTCTCTCTCTCTCTCTCTCTCTCTTTGGCTGCACACTTCCTTTTCTTCTTTTATTTTGATGAAACCTTTTGTAAGCCAAGTCTTTTCATTTATTTATGGCTATGTTGGCTGGACAAACAGAGTAGATCTCTTATTCTGCTTGTAACTCTTGAAATGACCAGCACTTACTTGGATTTTTCCACAGATGGGTACCAGACTTACAGTCTGCTGCCCTCAATATATGTCATCTAATTTGGAAGATTAATTCGGATATTAGAGCTGACAGCATGGTTTGTGACAGTTGTAAGGTGTTGTTAATATGAATTATGAGTTATGAAGGTGTGGTAGCCTGTTTTTAAAGCTCCCCAAGTGTTCTTTGAAACAACGCTTTACCCAGTGAAGGACAAGAATCAGATCTCAGTGACACGTGTAAAATGTGAGCACCATGTGTGCAGAGAGCACCAGCATGGTGTGTGTAATTCTTCAGTGGAATGGATGACTTATTCAGCTTTTCCTTTGGGGGGTGCATTTAGAAAAAAAGAAAATATCACAAAAAAGAAAGAAAGTCACAGCAGAAGCCAAATGCTCTCTCATAAATCATTACCCATTTTGCTGCACTATCAGCCCTCACATTTTTGGTCATTTTAAGATTTGTCTTTGTGTCAGATGCTTACATTAAATCTTTTAAATGTAAGAAACAGATGGGTCACAGAGAACATCTGGCATTGTGCTACATTTGAGTCATCTAGGCTATACAGTATACTGTAAGTAATGCAATCCAGAGTGTTAGTTGTGATGTGGCTGCTGAATTTATTCTCATCTGTCCCTTTATTATTATGAAGGACTGCAGCTTGAGGATATCGGACTATTAGGCCAGGTCAAAAATCAATCCCACAGAAAGTCACATCCTGTGTGAACAAGCAACCCATGGGAATGAGACTGAGCTCAAATAGTAAATTCATGATCATTCACAGAGGTTTGTTTTTGTTTTTTGCCCCCCCTGAATTTTACTCTATTCAGTAGAGTTATTTTTTGCAGAAAAATGGGATTTTCAAGTTGTCACCCAAAACCCCATGAGGCATTGCACACAGGTTTTAATCACCACACAAGTACTTGCCTTTAAGGTCCAAAACATTGTAGTATAAATTACATAAGGAAGTAGGAAATAGTGATTATTTTTATCTTTTGCTTTAAAATGTGATATGATGCAACAAATATTGGCAATTTAAAACATTTAAAATCAACAAGACTAATATGATATATGAGCGAAAAGATAGGAAGCATTGCAATCAAGATCTAATAGGGGTTTAACATGTTAGCAGAATATTAATGCATGAATAGTCCTAGTTGTATTTATCACATTACTCGCAAATTTGGTTTAATGAATTTCATCAAGACAGATTCTGGTTATATCAAACTTTCACACATTGGCACTGAATTAATGCCTGTCCTCACTGGAGCCAAGCTCACCCAAGACAAATGTGCTTGTAATTAAAAGTCAGAATCATGCATAACTTAGAGATTCATCCGGTCAAGCTCTGAATAAAAATGTGCTAATTGTCAGTATTAGTCTGTCATTGTGTGTGCTTAACTCAACTCTGAATACAAATGTTTGTGTTTTTGTATGTTCTTCAGATATGACATCACCGGTTTAGTCATAGTATTTATGAAATGCACTGTATTCTTACTTTTAGAGACAAAAGAGCTATATTCTTCAAGAAGCCTGGAACAGTTTTCACTATATATGACCAAAAGTATGTGAACACCTGCCCTTCACACCCATACATGTTCTTTCCCCAAATACACAGCTGCCTAGAATGTATTGTTTTGTTTTGTTTTTGTTTTTGTTTTTGTTTTGTTTTGTTTTTGCTTATCTCCCCTGTAATGTTATGATTCACCTTCCTTTGAAGTGGAAGTACAGGATCCAAACCTGTTCCAGCTTGACCATGCTCCTGTGCACAAAATCAAGCTTCATTAAGACATTTTAGTATCACTGAAGAAGAAGCCTTTCATTTTCATGTACACATTACAGCATAGTGAAATTCTTACATATCCTTGCTTAGGAAGTTGTAGTCAGAGTGCAGGTTCAGCCATGATACAGCACCCATGAGCAGAGAGGGTTAAGGGCCTTGCTCAAGGGCCTAACTGTAGCAGTTTTGCAGTGCTGAGGCTTGAACCACTGACCTTCCGGACCAGACCAGAGCCTTTATATTTAAGCCACCACTTACCTCACATTTGTGTAAATCAGTCTGAACTAAACAAAAGTTACAGAAAAGCTGATTTTCTTTGTACTTGTGTGCAGGTGTTCAACTGTTACTTACAAAGTATGTTCCCAACACAGCTCATTTGCTTTTGGTGAAGTTTAGTTCCATGAAACTTTAGGTTCACATACAGCTGATGTAGACAATCAGGGTAAAGACTGATAATTGATGCATAAGTGGAAGTTATTATTAATGTTAATAACTGTAAGGGAGTGTTAATTGTTGAGTGACTTCTCTAATGTTCTTTTAGCTGGCTTCATATTAATGTGCATGATGTTGGAATGGAATGTTCTGTATGCACACAAAGGTGTGACGTGAGGTGTCCACATACTTTTGGCCACATAGTTTACTAGCCATTTTCCTTAGAATACTACATCACAGTGTGATGTGTCTTTGGATATTAAAGCAACAGCCAGTATGGTTATTATTTAGTATACTATTAGGATTTTAATTGTTTGTAAGGTGTTTTACTGTTTGCTGCATAATATAGTATAGTATATTACTTAGATAATTTAATTTTTCTTTGACTTCATGTGATCTATGATGTAAAATGGATCTATTATAAACACATTATTTTAAGTGAAATATCAAAAGCATATAATGTAGCTGGGTTTCTCTCTTTGCTCTAGCTGTTTCCTCTCAATAATTTCTAACCTGACAAGTTAGTTATGGTAGTGTTTGTTACACAAACTGTAGTTTATCTAACAAATTTGAACATCTGTTTCTCGAAAAAGAAATTATGCAGCTATGAAAAAGATTGAGCTGACTTTTGATTTTTATTTCCAACTTTAAGGGATGAAGCTAGTCTTTTTACCTTGTTCTCTGGCTGTCATATTATGTATTCCCTTAATGATCCTGGCATCCTACTGAATTGTGAATCAGTTGCTGTCATCAGTCCTGTGAGAATCTCTGTGAGCAATGAAAGGCAGTAGACCTTGCCAGTTATCAGTGTGTGAGAAAGTATCTATTTCTGTATCTTATTCCTTTTCAAAAGTGGGCAAGATAATGTTGTGAGCACATAGGGTGCTTTTGGAAAAACCAGGAGCTGGGAATCACTGTCCTGCAGAGAATAACATAAATCCAGTGCCTCACTGTGGAGCCCTCCCTTGTTATTGGTTTCCATGTTCTTTAAGCTGAGTAAAATCTTCCACTTTAAAGCAGCTGGCTGTTCAGACTCTATTTCAGGAGTTGCAGCACCGGAGAAGCCACAAAAAGAGGGTCCTTTCTGTTTTCCGCTATGTATGGTCTAATGCGCTAAAAAACACATCTGGTTTTTAAATGTTGCTGACTTGCTGGACCATATTTCCACAGCCGTCTCAGCATCACATTTAAACACTTTTTATTTCCTTTTGAACGAACGTTTCCTGTACTTGAGATGAAATGGGTTGTAAATTTTGTGCTCTTCGAAGGAATCCTTTTCTGACAATTCTGTGATAAAACTTTGACCATGATAAAAATGATTGATTCCAAACCTGCCATCAGTCCTTCCTTGCTAAAGAAAGTGTTTCAAAAGACAGCAGGTTTATTTATAAGCTCTTTCCCCCAGTGAAAGATTGTAGCTAAATCAATACTTGAAAAGCCACAGTTGCTGTGTAATTGATGATCCCATAAAATTTCACATTATCTGTAATTGTCTAATAGGTTTTACTGTCCCAGTGGTATATCTTGATTTGCTATATATTATGATATTAGGGGTCTGTTATGTCCAGAACCAGTCTAAATTTGTTGAGCACCTTGCTCCTTGCACCTTGCTCCATTTTACTCAACATATACACTGACCAGACATGACAGCAGACTGGGAACATCCCACAAGAACTGCAGTTTTGGAGATGCTCTGATCTAGTGGGCTAGCCATCACAATTTGGTCCTTGTCAAACTTGCTCAAATCCTTATGCTTGCCCATTTTTCCTGTTTCTAACACATCGATTTTGAGGAGAAAATATTCACTTGCTGCCTAATATATCCCACCCACTAACAGTGATTTTATTAGTGTTATTCACTTCACCTGTCAGTGCTCATAATGTTGTGCCTGATCGGTGTATGTTGAGTAAAATCCACAAAAGCATCATATAGGAGCAGAAAAAATGCATAGAACTAAAGTGTATTTAAATGTAGAGCATATATTGAAATAGTTATGTTAGTGTTCCACAACATTAAAATGAACTAAAAACTGTCAATATCTGTAACATTTTCATTAAAAATGAAACTATATGTAGTAGAATACAATATGTTATGTTTCATTGTATAATGACAGTCAACAAGGAGAGAAGGATTCGGAAAATGATGTATAAAATGCTTTGTGCTATTTTAGATCTGTGGTGCATTCCAAAACTGCAAGCTTTAACAAAATATATTCAGACATTTCTGAATTATTTATGAAGTAACAGACTGTATGTTTTATTATTTCCAGTTGGTCTCTGAGCACCATTTCTCTTGTTCTTTCTCTCTCTCAGAAAGCCCATTACGTAATCCTGTCTGTCAAACTTTCCACAGAGGCTCAAAGAATGTATGCCTATTCTAGTCTTTCTGTTTGTGTCCTCAGAGCCCTTTGCAAACAGGGTATACACCTTATTACAAAGTACTGCTGTCTTAAAATTCCATCAGCAAATTCAAACACTCTGTCTGGGAAAGTTCATGCTTTGCTAGCATACGTCCAAATTACCTATAACTGTGTGAATGAGACTAAAACGTTGCAGGTTTTTGGCAGTGGCAGCATGAGATTTTACAGATAAGCACAGTTTAAGTCAGATGGAAGTGTTTCCCATGTTATGATCTTTGTCAGCCCTGTGCTGTAGTTTCACTATTTGTGTATTGAACACCTCTATCTCCTTTCAGTTTGTCAGTTTAACCTGATTATGAATGGTTTTTGTTTGTTTGTTTGTTTTCTGGCTGTTTTGCATTTTGAAGTAATTTCAGCAAAATTTCCACAAAATGTAGAGTTTAGTTACTAAAAAAGTTTTACACTCCCTGATCCAATGAACTGTCAGCTGCAGTGTGCAATCAAATCCACAAAACACCAGTGTGTTATATGTGTGTTAAATGCACAGTTTAAATCAGATGGAATTATTTACCAAATCCTCTTGTGATTATTTTCAGCCCTGCATGTGCTGTAGCCTCCGTACAATGTAGGCAGTTCTTGTCATAAAAATGTGTTTATCTTTTAGTGGCAGAATCTACCCATTATGTCAAGATTTTGGACATGAATGTAAGATTTTTACTATGAATGTTATCAAGGCAAATATTCTTTGCTTGTGTTTTTCGCATTAACTCCCTATAGCTATAGAACCTAGGGGTTCCTGCTGATTGGAAATGCCCCATTTTCCTGCACCAGCATCTTGCATGAACTCATACAACCGGAATGACTTTCAGCCACCTCCTAGGTCAAGGTCTCAGCACCCCCTCAATCTGTTGTTGAGAGATGAACATCTATGCATCCAGACTCAGTGGACCATGTAATTAAAAGCTTGTGCTTAAACATTGCCACTGATACACACGCATCTATGTGCTGCTCAGATTTTCTTCTCATTTCAGTATTACCTTCTTGATCTTGTTTACCATGATTAAAAAAAGACTCTTGGATAGAATAACTGTTACATGCAGAGTTAGGGGAGCACCTTACATATTTGAGCATGCCATTACAGACTGAGGAACATTATTAGGGCCTGAGCACCGAAGGAGCAAGGCCAGAGGCCTTGCACCGTAGGTGCGGAAAACCTATTGTTTTCGTTAGAATTTATGTTTTATTTTTTAATTTTTTTTCAAACTTTCAGGGCATTTTGGACCCCTTAACATGCTCAAAAACTCTTGAAAATCAGCAGACAGGTTGAAATCTGCGGCCATTAGGACGTCACCGTGGCTCGGCCCTGGGTGTGGCACACACCCGTTACAGCGCCCCCTGGAACATCTTGCTGCATAGCTGATACACACTTGCACGTATGCATGTACAACTTGGTACACACTTAGATCTCATTAAACTGAACAACTTTCACACTGCATGTCATTAAGTGTAATCCACAGGAAGTGAGTTATTTTGAGTTGTTTGCAAAATGCACCCAATGGAATTTGAAATACTCCTCCTAGGGAACTGATACAACCGCCACCAAACCCAGGCTAAAATGATCTCAAGACATTGATAAATAATTGCAAAATTGATGACGGATTTTTGGTATCTCAAACGGTTCAGCCGTGAGAAGCCCTTAAACTTATGGTGAATAAAACGAAACAGGAAGTGGCTAATAACTTCTGTGTACATTAAGTGATCTACATGAAACCTTAGGATTATGTTAAGCATTGAAAGCTGATCACACTGATATGACAACTATGAGTCTCGGTCATAGCACCACCAACTGGCAGCAGGAAGTGTGTCACTTTTTTGAAATCTCTAATATCTTCTCCCTTACTTTCACCTGATTTGGTTCAAAATCAGTCAGGATAATGACAAGACATGGATGATGTGAAACGGTCAAGGAATTTTTGATACCTTGAATCGTGTTACTGAGGTGATGATTTACATGAGAACATAATAGAAGACAATGAATCTTCTCGTATCTTACGAGTGGAAAGGCCTAATGTTCCAAAATATTTCACATAGAGAGTGTACATGTTTATGAGAAAGTCCATTGTGGCTGGTCCCCGGGCGTGGCACAGGGCTGTCACAGCGCCCCCTGGAACTTTGTCAGAAATATAGCTGCACAGCTCATATTCACTTGGACGTATATGAATGAGAGCAGGTATACATTTAGTTCTCATTGAGCTAAATGACGTTCATCCACTTGTCATGGGATCTGCTTAACAGGAAGTCAGTTATTTTGGGATGTTTGAAAAACGCACCCAATGGAATTTGATATACTCCTCCTAGGGGATTTGTATGATTTTGACCAAACAGGGTCCAATATGATCTGAAGACATTGAGGATCTAAAGTTGATAAGGGATTTTTGATATCTCAAACGGTTCAGCCCTTAAACCTATGGCGAATAAAAGGAAACAGGAAATGGCTAATAACTTCGGTGTATATATCGTCATGTACAAGCTGATCACACTGATATGACAACTATGAGTCTCGGTCATAGCGCCACCAACTGGCAGCAGGAAGTGTGTCACTTTTAGAAATCTCTAATGTTTTCATTTACTTTCACCTGATTTGGTTGAAAATCAGTCAGAATAATGTCAGGACATGGCTGATGTGAAACTGTGAAGGAATTTGTGATATTTTGAATGATGTTGCTATTGTGAGGACATAATAGAAAAATATTAATGTTCTTATATCTTAACAGTGGAAAGCCCTAATGTTTCAATTTTTTAAAAATAGAACGAACAACTGGTTTTGAGTGATTGTGCTTAGTTTCATGATTTTGTGACGCTCAAACGGCTCACAACAAATTTTTACATTTATCAGTCCATTGACTGGACATGGTTTTGGCCTGACTCCTGCAGTACTAGACTATGTCCACTAGAGGCTCTTATCCCGTTATTTTAATTTTTTTACAATATTGCTTCATTTTCACAATTCATATATACAGAGTCAACCAGAAAATGTATATACACTTCAGGAAAAGAAAAATAGTATGATGTAAATAATATTAGTATAATATTAAAAATATTATCATAATATTATCATAATATCATCATATAAATCAATCTATAACGTATAGCAATAAATTTAGTAATACAATATTTATGCAAATTTTTGTATAAAAAAGTTTCTTAAATCCTGAAATGTGTATACATTGCATACAAATGTATACATGTGTATACATATACTCTCTGTCTCTCTCTCTCTCTCATATATGTATATGTATATGTATATGTATATATATATGTATATGTATATATATATATATATATATATATATATATATATATATATATATATATATATATATATATGAGAGAGAGACAGTCAGTCACCCAGAAATATGTATACACATGTATACATTTGTATGCAATGTATACACATTTCAGGATTTAAGAAACTTTTTTATACAAAAATTTGTATAAATATTGTATAAACAACTGATATAGTAATATAGTTTAGAGGGAGAGTCATTGTCCCTTTGGACATCACTGGACATTGCTATGATCTATTTCATTACACCCAAACTGTCCCTTTTGTCCTTACATAGTTTAGAAGGAAAGTCAGTTTTCGTTTTGCCATCAGTGGACTTTGCTGTGATCACTTTCAGTACACCCAAATTGTCACTCTTGTCCTTTTGGTATTTACCCTTTTAATGCATGTACCCACTGTGCTCACTGTGTCTGGTGCACCTGGGCGGCGATGGCACCAAGTAGTGATGGCCCATGGTGCGAGGGCCCGTCATTGCTGCTTGCAGCTATATTTGTTACTTATAACACTTGTTAGCTGCTGGTGATTTAACAATAGCACACTGTGGATCTACCAGAGCTTATAAACACTTCCTTCCAACTCAGTATTTCCATTTTTTCAGTATTTCCTTTAGTGTAATTAGCATACCATAAAACACATTTAGCATTGTCTTTATGCAGCCTGGATTCCCTTTCCCATATGCCATTTTCCTCCAGTTTTGGTGCCTTATGTTAATTAATAAAAAATGTTATGGATCATGAAGAAAATAGTGCACACAATTGCAAACATCAATGCCAATCATTCAGTTCTTTTTCACTTGTTCAAATTAATACAAAAAAACCTATATTGTTATTTAAAAAAAAATAGATTTGTCTCTACCAAATTCACTTTTTTTAAAGGTAAATTTTAAAGGTATATATTTCATTACATGGTAAATGTTCATAGGAAATGTGGTCCTTATTTATGCATTCTAAATTTGTAACTTGGCTTTTGAACAATTATTCCTAAGTGTCATCTCTTTCCATGTCTGGTTGCAAAACAGTAACATGTGATCAGATTACTTGGATTGTTATTAATACAACACAGCTGATGGACATCAGTCACTAGGCTTTTTAAGACATGTCTTAAGATCCAAGCTAATTTTGTCAGTGAAAATTGTTAACACAACCCCAAATACAGGCATTTCTATATGAGTGTATGTAATAATTAATTTGAAAATCTTCTCTAAAGCAAGGCTATTTATTGCAACTTAACTATTTAAGTTAAAGTTGATCCAGTGTAAAAAAAAATTATAGTTGGTTTGCTTTGATAAGTCTTAAGGGAAACTATATGTTATATATATTTTAGTGGCATAAGCCTTCAGGTCAGTAAATGTACTTTTTTCTTACTCCGTAGGGAAATAATCGGTCACCAATGTACTCATACATAAAGACTATCCATTTATTTTTCATTGTTTCATAACTCTCTGTGTGTTTATGATTCTGTGTGCGAGTGGGTGGGTGTCTGGGTGTGTGTTAAGCAATGTTTTTCAAGTTATGTCACCAGGAACAAGCGTAGTTTTTCATGACTCATTTGTTGGCTAAACACTTTAATAAATCAAACTGGCCCACAGTGCTTTTGTAGTGAGTAAAACTATTTTCATCAGTTATGTATTATGAAGTTATTCTGTCATATTTCATTCCTGGCATACAGTCAAAGTATGTATTTCATGGATTTGTAGACTGATTACACAAATATGGCTATGGATTTGTTTACAGTCTTTCCTCAGAGTTTGCCAGACACAAGTAACAGACATCTGCATGTAACGTTTTCCATATAATACACTCTGAATTGCTTACATGCACCTTTCTAGTTAATTGAGTTGAAACCCTATTTTTATATGATTATTTTTTTAAATTTAATGATTATAACATGGGTGGTCTTTTCTTCTTTTCCCCCTGAAACAAATGTTTCTGTAAATTGATCTGTAAGAGCTTTTTCTAGAACATGGAGGCATCATCTGACCTCTCACTATACACACACACACGCACACACACACACGCACTCTCGTCTATTTTTGTAACCTTAAAGGACAACTTAAATGTCAACCATTAGTTTAAAGTTATATTCCATAATAGGTGTTTTCCTTGACATTCAATCCTTTATTAATTTAATGGGAAAATGTTAAAAACCTCACTACTGACTTTTTTGACACTATTTTACTTTACTCTATTAAAATACAAGAAGGCAGATATTTTTCTGTTATTTTTCTTAACACACATCCTATTCAGCAGGGTTAATCACCCAACATGATTATATTTCACCCCCTTAAATGACAGGGGCATTGAGAAATACTACCTTCTTGTGCCTGTGTGAATGCAGGCCAAGACCTTTCAACAATGACACAAAGTGACTATATGACATAGTACTTTATATAAATACCATCATTTGGCCATTACTTTCTTCATCTGACCTTATACACTCCAGCATAGTATATTTGAACTTGGATGACCTGCTAGCTTGTAAATAAGTACTACTAGCTTGGTTAAACAGTTTTCCCTCACCATACCATGCTCTCTGATCTTGTGAAGTCAGCTATTAACCACTAACATGCATACAGGGGCCAGAGTTGGTCTTCTCCCAGTTTCTCTTATTTCTACATTTGCATTACATTTTACATTTGGCAGATGTCCTTATCCTGAGCAAAATACAAAAGTGCTTTGAAGGCTTGATCAATGAATACATTAACAGTGGTTCACTATGTCACAGACTAAGGATACCAACATCCTAAAACTCTTTTGGGAGAAATGATAGCACACATTTTGTAAATAAATAAAAAAAAACAGGGTAAAATTAAGTGCTAGTTAAGGTGTTTCAGGAAGATGTAGGTCTTCACCCATCGTTTGAAGACAGCCAGGGACTCTGTTCAGACACCTAGGGGATCTCTGCCAAGTGGTGCCCTGAACACTTTGGCTTGTCCCACATTTCTCTCAACAGGTCTGTAGCTAAGTTCAATTTTCAATTTAATTTATTTGTATAGCACTTTTAACAATGGACATCAAAGTAGCTTTACAGAAGTATAGAAACATAGAAAAAATGATAAAGTTTAAAGTTAAGTTACTATTAAGCCCTAACATTTATCCCTAATAAGCAAGCCTAAGGCAGTGGTTGCAAGGAAAAACTCCCTGAGATGATATGAGGAAGGGAAGGAGAAGGGAACCCATCCTCGTTTGGGTGACACTAGACAGTAAATAATGTAAATGTTGATAATGTCCTTTCTTCAGCAGTTTATAGTCATGAAGAATTGTGCAACCAAGAGCTCTTGAGGAACTAATAGGTCAGTGTAGTTTCTGAGTTCATTATTGGCACTGATTCCTTTCTGCTGCAAGCTGACTGAGGCAACAGTAGTTCAAAGACAAAGTGATAGTCTCCAAGTGGTTATATCCACAGCAGTCCCCTGGGTCACAGGCTGTCCACGCAGATCTACCCCCAGCAGCAGCGAGCACCACCAAGTGACGAGACTCCAACCAGAGGTAAAGCACCTGGATGGATCAGGCAAGTCTGAAAAGAAGAAGTGGTCACACTGGAAACTAAGGAGTTCGGGAGTGGGATGTATAACTCAACAGAGACTGTCAGAGAGAGAAAAAATATTAGGTTTGATGCTTGTGATCATGTGATATTAAAAGACAATGTAGATTATGTGCAAAGTGCAGGTAAAGACTTTGGCAAAACTGCTATGACAGCATGACTAAAAGAGAGCCAAATGGTGACGTACATGAAGGCTTCCCGGGACAACCACTTCAGTCAGCAAACCTGAGTGACTTGCGAGGGTGGTAAGGCGACAACATCCAAATATCCCAGTTCACCAAACACTCTATGCCCATTCCCTTCCAGATCTGCTCCTTTACCTAAGAAAAAGTATACATTGAAAGCTTGACTAACCAAATGTGTCTTCAGCCTGGACGAAAACACAGAGACTGTGTCTGAGTCCCAAACACTAATTACAAGGCCATTCCATAACTGTGGGGCTTTGTAAGAAAAAGCTTTCTCCCTTGTTGTAGTGTTTCCTACTTGTGGTACTACCAAATAGCCAGCACATTTTGATCGAAGTAGGCATGGTGGATCATTAAAAAAACTAAAGATCAGGTACTGTAGCGTGAGACCATTCAGTGCCTTATAGGTCAATAAGATTGGAGTGATGCATTCATATCTCCAGATTGGAGTTAGGATTCTAGCAGCTGCGTTCTGGACTAAATGGACGTTGTTTATGCTCTTACTGGAACATCCAGACAGTAAGGCATTACAATAATCCAACCTAGAGGTAACAAAAGCATGAACTAGCTTTTTCATCATGAAGTGACATCATATTTCTTATCTTAGCAATATTTCTGAGATGCAAGAATGCTATCCCTAACCCTAGTGATATTACCTGCATGAGCTTCAAATGAAAGACCAGAGTCAATAATCACACCAAGGTATTTAACTGCTGCACAAAATGAAACCGAAAGAACATACTCTGTTACTTAGTTACTCTGTAATCAGAAAGCTTACTTCTGGCTGCATGTGTTCCTAGTAAAAGTACATCTTTCTTGTCAGAGTTAAACAGGAGGAAGTTAATGAGCATCCACTATCCACTGAGCATTACACATTCTCCAGTCTTAATAAGCTGGTGTCTCTCATCTGATTTAGCTGAAACTTTGTGTCATCGAAATAACAGTGGAAGCAAATACCATGTTTATGAATAATTGCACCAAGGGGTAGCATATATAGAGAGACACAACCCTGATCAGAGGCCAGCAACACATCATTTACCACTTAAGTCAGTGCTGTCACTGACTAATCCTAACTGGATCCTAAACTGGCCTAAATCCTGACTGATACATTTCATGAATATTATTCCTATGTAGGTATGAACAGAATTGCTGTTCTACAACCTTTTCTAGGATCTTGAAGATAAAGAGGAGGTTTGGTATTGGCCTATAGGTGGACAGCCTACAGGGGTTGTGGTCGGGGTTTTTTAATCAAGGGTTAGTTTAAATGATTTAGGCACATTTCTTTAGCCGGTGCTAAGGGAAGAATTTATCATTTTTGAAGGGGTTTGGTAGCTACTGTTTTTTTCTGTTTAAAGAAATCACTTTGGTGATCTGACATGCTTAAAATGTAAAAGCACTTCAATAAGCCTCACTGGACAATGACATCTGCTAAATTTCCCACTTCATATGTCAGTAATTCTTCTGCTTAATGGGCATCTTACCTATTACATCTAATTATGGAGATTATCCCATCCTGAAAAAGCAGAAACGGGGCACAAACAAAGATTTTCAGCCCTCACTATCTTCCCACATTTGGCATGTAAATTGAACAGAAACTTGTTAAAATTGTCTGTGCCATATCACACATGTATTAAAGCAGTCAGGTTTTGTTTTAGTATGCTAATTTGTTAATTATGTCATTCTTCAAAGCTGAAAATGAAAAATAAAATATGAAAAATTTGAAAGTTTTTGTAACATTTGTTCTTATACTAACTAGAGTAATAAATAACGACAGGATGGTATTTAATGTTTTTTTTTGTTTCAAGGCATGTATCAAGTATTATTCATATTTGAATTTGCAAGAGGTAAGAATTTATAAATTATATTATTTCCGTGTCTTTTTATTTTTCAGGAATTTATTTGTTTGATATGACCTATATCGACTCTGCCTATCCAGCCACTGACAGCATCATAGAGACTGAGCAGAGGACCAATCAGATGAACAATCTTCTCCGGGTCATCTCTGACCTTCAGGTGTCCTGTAACTATGGTCAGTAACATGCATGTTTTAACAATTTATTTTGTATTATATGGATAAGAATCAGCTGTGAATGGTGATGGATCACAACAGAAAGCATTACTGGGAACAAAAACACTGAATAATTGAGTAAAAGGTTAACAAAAGTACATGTGGTTTATATTCCTTTGTTGATTCTAGGCAAAATTTTATAATTTTAATTATACTTTTGATCTACAGTGCCCTGCATAAGTATTGCTATGGCTGTAAACACTGGCCAAAAGTGCACCAAACCATCATACCCATATGTGGTTCTTCCACAAACTGTTGCCAAAAAGTTAGAAGCAATCAATTGTTGTTACATCACCCGCAGTTCACACTCCAGTCCACCAGAGGGAACCCTTGCACAAATGTCAGAACTTTACAGTTTACGGAAGTTCACTTCCTGTTTTCATTTCCACATTCACAGACATTTAAACAGCGTGCATGCCGCGAATCAATGCGAACTATTGTTAGTTTACCATGTACCAAGCTGTTGTGTATGACTGTTTGTGATCCTTTTGCAATGTGAGGGATCCCCTGGAAAGATCCTCCTCTGTGCATTCTTTTCTTGGAAACTCACCATGGCCGAGGCTAATTATGACATAGGAAACTGGGAATTACTTTCACTTTGGAACAGTGGAGGCACTGGTTAGAGGGGATATGCTACCCATTCCAATTACTAACCAACCATAAGAATCTGGAGTACATCCGAGGGGCTAAACGGCTCAATCCCAGACCAGCACGATGGGCTTTATTCTTCACCAGATTTCAGTTCACTGTGACCTACTGGCTGGGGTCAAAGAGTAGTAAGGCAGACGCTCTCTCCTGCCACCATGACCCCATTCTCTCTGCCTCTGTGATCATAACACCAATATGCTGGGACCTCATGGAGGAAATCGTAAGGGCCCAATGCAATGAAGCACCACCCCCTGAGTGTCCCTACACTATGTTCCTAATACTCTCAGGCAATGCACCATGGAATGGGTTCATAAAGCCCCAAGTTTCAGCCACCCAGGCATCCAGCAATCCACACAGCTTCTCCGGAATGCCTTCTGGTGGCCCTCACTAGCTGCTAACGCTAAACGGTCCGTGGAGATCTGCAGTGTATGTGCTCGGGTGCACACACCCCACCAGCTTCCAGCGGGTCTGCTGAAACCACTACCTGTCCCACGCCACCCCTGGGCTCATATCACCATGGACTTTGTAACGGACCTCCCTAGTTCCCATGGGTTTCAGTGCGCAGAGAGCTTCATGGAATGGGTTTCCATGGCCGAGCAGCTGCATCCAAGCCATACATCACCAAGTGCAATGCAAAGCGTCGGATGCAGTGGTGTAAAGCATGCCGCCACTGGACTCTAGAGCAGTGGAGACGCGTTCTCTGGAGTGACAAATCGCGCTTCTCCATCTGGCAATCTGATGGACGAGTCTGGGTTTGGCGGTTGCCAGGAGAACGGTACTTGTCTGACTGCATTGTGCCAAGTGTAAAGTTTGGCGTGTAAAGTTTTTATGGTGTGGGGTTGTTTTTCAGGAGCTGGGCTTGGCCCCTTAGTTCCAGTGAAAGGAGCTCTGAATGCTTCAGCATACCAAGACATTTTGGACAATTCCATGCTCCCAACTTTGTGGGAACAGTTTGGAGCTGGCCCCTTCCTCTTCCAACATGACTGTGCACCAGTGCACAAAGCAAGGTCCATAAAGACATGGATGACAGAGTCTGGTGTGGATGAACTTGACTGGCCTGCACAGAGTCCTGACCTCAACCCAATAGAACACCTTTGGGATGAATTAGAGCGGAGACTGAGAGCCAGGCCTTCTCGTCCAACATCAGTGTGTGACCTCATAAATGCGCTTCTGGAAGAATGGTCAAAAATTCCCATAAACACACTCCTAAACCTTGTGGACAGCCTTCCCAGAAGAGTTGAAGCTGTTATAGCTGCAAAGGGTGGACCGACGTCATATTGAACCCTATGGATTAGGAATGGGATGTCACTTAAGTTCATATGCGAGTCAAGGCAGGTGAGCGAATACTTTTGGCAATATAGTGTATAAGGAGAAAAACAGTGGGCCCAAAACAAACCTTTGAGGAACACTGAACATAACCTGAGTATGCATAGAGAGGTCACTATTAACTTACAAGTTGTTAAAGCTGATAAAGATCAAACAAATAAGACCTGAGTGAGGAGAGACCTGACACATTATCTTCAACAATATTTTCTATAGAATATTTTTCAAGTAGAATAGTTCACGTGTGCTGAAAATTGCTCTAAGGTCAAGCAACACCTGCAGGGGAACACAACCCTGACCAGGTGCCAATAGCAGGTCATATGCCACATTAACCAATGCTGTGTCTGTGCTATGTTGAGGTCTCAATTCTTAATTCCTGATTATTTTACGTGTTTTGTTGCTAATGCTTTTACCTGTTTAAAGAAACATGTAGGTAAGGGATCTATTCCAGGAATTGATTTTGAAGAAGAAATTAGTGTCAGTCAGGGGAGTGAAACATTCAAAACACTGATCTGATTACTAATATTGTTATTTACAGGATTAGTTGTCAGATTGTCTTGTTTTAAATTAACAGTCTGAATCTTTTCCCTGATATTTTGTCATTGCTTCAATTTAATGGTGTTCATATTTTACAATGTTTTTTTTTAGTTTCTAGTTAATTTTACTACAGTATTAAATAGAAATTTAGGATTTATTTTTGTTATCTTCAATTAAGGTAGAGAGATATGTTGATCTGGCTGCACTAAGAGATTTTCTGTAGCTCAGGAGGCTCTCCTTCTATGCTATTTGAAATACTGCCAATTTAGTTTGACGCCATTTACGTCCCAATTTAAGGTGCATGTGTGATCATTATACCAAGGTGCTCGTTTTTTTCCTCCCTAATTATTTTAACATCAGAATCAGACTGAATTTGATACCTTTGGTCCTAATTTGTATACATTCCATCTTGGTTTCTTAAAATAAATATAAGTCTACTCAACACTCTTAGGAGAGGGTCTATACAGCATCAAAAATGGTTCTTTGTCTGTATGCTAATTAACAGTAACATAAACAAAAGCTGCTGAGAAACCAAGAAATATAGCAACACAAGCAATTATAATAAAACATTTGTTGTCAAAATGCCAACTTAAACAGTCTAACTGACAGTATTACAGTAAATATTGCAGTCCACTATCTGAAAGTGATTATGTCTAGAATGTTGTAGTGGCAAGAGGTTTAGCTAGAGGTGTTCTGCTCTAGATGTAATTCAATGTTTTAACTGAAGACATATAAAAGTCAACATTAAATACATTCTAACTTGAAAGAAACTTTTTACTGTAGCTTAGCTAGCTAGTTGCAATACTCCACCTGTACCAACAACTTGGTGATAACCTTTTTGCCCATCTTCTCATAAGCATGAAATAATTTCTTTATTTTTAGATATTGAAAGCATATCAGTGCACTAAATATTATGAATAAGTAGCTTAAAAGCACAATTAGGTAGCAACATACATGAAGCTGTATTGTTTACTACTTTCATTTTACACTAATCTTCCCTCCTAATTTACAATGTTTCTTTAGTGCAAAACTGTGGATGCTCAGTCTTTGTAGACTGAACTGCCATATATTTTTCATGTATTATTTAAATACCATATAAGCATAACAATTAAACCGTTTTTTTTTCTCTTTGACAGACCACTTGCTGACATTACCACATGTACAGAAGTACCTGATGTCAGTGCACTACATCGAGGAACTGCAAAAATTTGTGGAGGACGATAATTACACGTATGGTTTTTTTTTTTATTTGGTTGGTTGGTTGGTTGGTTTTGAGTGGTTTTCTTAAGTGGAGAGCAATATACATAAATATGTTTTGTTAGAAATTACCCTGAGATAGTAATAGCTGAGTAGAAGTAACCAAAAGATACCAAAATAAATAAAAACTTTTTTAATTTATTAACTTTTTTTTATTTTATTTACATTTAAACATACTTTGTGATCCAGTCTGCCTGGAACAATTTTCCTGTTTAGAGGGTTTCAGCTTCCTTAGGGTGTGATAGAACTTCTGTGTAGAACACAGATTTATGTTATGCCAGACTCCTCAGCACCTCAGCCCTGTTATTTTCAGATTTTTATGGTAGTTTATTGAAACTTATTTGTGAAGGTTATAATTACAGATAATGTATTTGAGTTTCATGATTTCCTCTTTACCTTTTCCTCTCACAGAAATTGAGATTATTTTTTTCTTGACCTGATTAATTTTCATAAATATCGAACTATGATGTTATGATGTTAACTATGAAATCATTTCATATAAAATAGGAATTTTATAGCCTTTACCCTTTGGACATCTTTTGGTTTTATCAAATGTATGTTATACCTGTTCCCTTTGAACGTAGCTAGCCTTTCCCTTAAAAGATTTAAAATATTTAGTCTTGTAAAGATATACCAGCAATTTTTTTTTAAATATGAAGTGAAGAAAAAATTAATTGAGGAGAGTGAAGGAGAAGAGCACAGCTGCACATGGGGGTGGTGGGATTTAGCATTTGAGAGAAGGAATGACTTCATCATCTGGCCTTATTTATGCTTACATGGCAAGGTTTGCACACTGGTTTCTCCATAGCTTCATACACAGGGTCACATTTCTTTTAACCCGTATTGCCATTTGTTTCACATCTTATTAACTTAGCATAATATAGAATAACTTCTAGTTCCAGATTGCCAGGTGGTAATGTAGTTTTCCTGTGTGCTCATTTTCTTGCTGAGAACAAAGATCAATGTCATCAGCCTGTGACCATGACCTCACATGTAGTTAAGCAATTCATCTAAATATTAGACCAGAGGCTAGTGAGCATACTGTTCAATTCTATTCAATTCAATTTATTTGTATACCGCTTTTAGCAATGGACATTGTCTTAAATCTTTACAGAAGTGTAGAAACACACAAAAATTATAAAGTTAACTAACTACTGTATCCCTATTTCATCCCTAATGAGCAAGCCTGAAGCAACAGTGGCACAGAAAAACTCCCTGAGATGATATGATGAAGAAACCTTGAGAGAAACTAGGGTCAGAAAGGAACCCATCCTCATTTGGGTGCACCTTCTGATCGATATAGGCATGGTGGATCATAAATAACCAAAAGATTGTGCTTTATAGGTCAGTAATAGTATTTTATAATCAATGTGAAATTTTACTGGGAGCCAATGCAGTGTGGCTAAGATAGGAGTGATGTGTTCATATCTTCTGGTTCTAGTTAGGACTCTAGCTGCTGCGATCTGGACTAACTGGAGCTTGTTTATGCTTCTACTGGAAAATCCAGACAGTAAGGCATTATAATAATCCAACCTAGTGGTAACAAAAGCATGAACTAGTTTTTCTGCATCATGAAGTGACATCATATTTCTGATCTTAGCAATATTTCTGAGATGAAAGAAGGGTACCCTAGTAATATTATCTTTGTGCGCTTCAAACGAGAGACCAGAGTTAATAATCACACCAAGATCTTTTACTACTGGACAAGATGAAACAGAAAGACCATCCAGATTTACTCTGTAATCAGAAAGCTCACTTCTGTCTGCATGTGGTCCTCAGAGTTAAGCAGGAGGAAGTTAGTAAGCAATCTTAATAATCTTAATAAGCTGGTGTCTCTCATTTGACTTAGCTGAAACATATAGCTGTTTGTCATCGGCATAACAGTGGATGCCAATACCATGTTTACGAAATGATTGCACCAAAGGGTAGCATATATAAGGATAAAAGCAGTGGGCCTAAGACAGAACCTTGTGGAACACAAAACATAGCCTTGACATGCATAGAGAAGTCACCATTTAGATCAACGAACTGATAACGATCAGTCAAATAGTAGATCTTTTTTTAAGATCTACTAGATTTTCTTCTAGTAGTGATTGTGTTGTTCCTTTTCGTCACTCTGCTTTTGGATTATCATCTTTCTCAGTGAAGGCTATTACTCGGTGGAACATGTTACCCAAAGACATAAGGATGTGCACATCTATTGACCTTTTCAAACTAAAACTTAAATTTGATCTAAAATCAAGTCTGGAAACACTTATATGGTTGTGGTTTTACTGGACTTCATTTTTATCTTTTTATTGTGGCTCTGATAGGATGTGTATATGTATCACTAGATTGTATGTGTTTGTTACTTTCTTTTTTATGTTTGTGATTACCTGCCAAGGGACCGCGGATGAAAATTAGCCTTTTGGCTAAATTTGGTACGATGCATTAAATGGACACATTTATGTTCATAATTGTACATGGTCCTTTTCAAATAAACCTCAATAAATAAATAATTTTTTTTTAAAAAAGAGAGACCTAAGCCAGGAAAGGGCTGTTCCTTTAACACCAACAACATTTTCTAGCCTATCAAGTTGATTAGTGTGGTCAGTGGTGTCAAATGCTGCAGTAAGATTGAGTGACGCCAGCAAGGAGACAAAACCCTGATCAGAGGCCAGTAACAGGTCATTTATCACTTATAACCACTGTAACCAGTGCTGTCTCTGTGCTAGGATGGGGCCAAAATAGTTCATGAAGTCATTGCTGCTGCATATAGATGGTGTGTGCTTTTCTACAGTGGTTTCTTTTGTTAGTTTTGCTACAGTACTAAATAAAAATTTAGGATTGTTTTTGTTATTTTGAGTAGGGTAGAGAGACACACTAATCTAGCAATAAGAGAGATCTTTTGTAGCTCAGAAGGCTTTCCTTCCATGCTAACTGAAAATATTGCCAATTTACGTTGTAGTTTCCTAGCTGATTGTTTTAAATTTGTGTGTGGTCATTGTTCCAGGGTGCTAGTTTCTTCTCTTTAATTATTTTCCTTTTAAGTGGAGCTACAGTATCTAGGGTGTTGTGAAACACTGATTCTAAGTAATCAGTCACCTGATCAAGTTCTGTGGGGTCGTGGTAGCAGACATAAATGTGATGTGGCATAATGTGGCAAATTGTTTATCTTGTGTCTAAGACGCATTTTAAACGAAATAAGATAGTTGTCTGAAATAACGTCCGACTGTAGAAGTGTGACTATTTTTCATATATTTAAGCCGGATGTTAGAATAAGATCCAGAGTGTGACCTCAATTATGAGTGGGTCCTATTATGTTCTGATTAACACCTACTGAATCTAAGATAGATACAACTGCTGTTCTCAGAGGGTCATACAATTCCTACAGTCCTACAAATCTCGTACAATTAATGCTTTGTCTAAAGAAACAACAAGGTTTGAAATGAAATCTTCAAATTCACTGAGGAATTCAGAATATGGCCCTGGAGATCTGTAAATAACAATTAGTGGAATCGACTCTGTGAACTTTTTTGTGGCTACATAAGTTAGTATAAAAAACTTGTGTGTTGAATTCATTTTTGTGTGGCACCTAGCTTATCACGAACAACTGCGACACCTCCTCCCCAGCCTGTTAGACTCGGTTAATGTATATAGCTATAACCAGGTGGACAATCTTCATTTAATGCTACATAATTATTTGGTTTAATCCATGTTTATATTAATGAGAGTACATTAAACTCAGTAATTATCATTTTTAAGTCATTTAGATGAAAAATATTATATTTAACAGTCCTAGCTTCAGATCAAAGATGCTGGCTGTGCATTCACTATGATCTCGTTTTATGCTGATCAGCCTACTAAAACAAATTTCCAATTCACAGGGTATGATAATACACGGACCAGATAGCCTGACGTATATGTTTTTTTTTCTACATAGTTTCTTATTCTGAGAAAAGGACTCATTTTCTATTTGAGAGACCCATTAATGTCTTCTTTTAAATGTTTTCTTAAAATGCCATTTCATATGCTGTACATACCAGGTGTGATACATGTGTTGAACAAACATCATCAGTGTCCTCTCAATTCTACTGGAATTGAAAGGAATATGGGTAAAGTAGTCTTGACATCAACATATCCACATTTTACATAAAGTTTTATACATCAACCATCAAGGGGCATAAAAGTCTAATGATGCTGAGTTGGTCAAACAAATTGTGTAAGTGGGTGCATGCACACTTCCTGTGGTAATTCAACAAACTTACATACCATTGTAACACAAACAGTCAACAGTGGATGTAGGCCTTCCTACATCCATTAAACTGCATTCAGAACTGCGTACAGGACCAGTATTGATGTTCGGGATGTATGCAAAGGATCAGGATCCACTGTACGTTGGCCAGAAAATCCACACATTGTATTTGTGAAGCTGCAACATTTACATTAGTAAAATTGTACATAAATACAACAGTGCATTATCAATAATATCCACAATACAGTATAATATTAATGCTATCACTGATTCTCAGTTTCAACAAAGCATGGTTTGTTCTTTTCTGGTAGGCTATCATCTCAGGACATGCTACGATCCCTTGTGAGGGCTTTAATATACAGCCTAGAGCAGGGGTGTCCAATATTTTCCAGAAAGGGCCGGTGTGAGTGCATAGAACCACTATGTCCTTCTAGAATAAATCACAGTAGAACAGAAAGTTTAGTATATAGCCGCAGTTCTACAACAATATGGAGGAGTCACTATACACGGGTTACTTATGTTGGTGAGAATGGCTTGAGGCCATGATCATGGTCACCAGGAAACTTCCTGGTGGTCTTCCACTCAGTTGTCAAACTTTTATTACATATGTAACTTTTCAATTTTGCAGCAGCTTTGCAGTATCTGTAAGTATGACATGGATGCAAGCCATTTTTCAAAGAAAATTATGCATACACAGCAGTAACAGTATCTATAATGAGCTAAACACATCTTTTTCCATTGTATCCATTTCTCTTTTGTGTCCCCAACATCAAATGAAGCACTAAATAGAGTTCATTGTTAGAATGAATAATCAGTAGCAACAATGTAGATTTTTAGCAAACCAAGGGTAGGACTTTAGCTTTTTTTTTTTACAACAGTAATTTTGACAAAACTTAGTTGAGTCTGTAATATTGTTCATATTTTTATTCACATTCATTCCCTGCAGGTTGTCCCTGAGGATTGAACCTGGAAACAATTCGCCTCGTCTGGTATCTTCCAAGGAAGACCTTGGAGGTACTGAACTGTTTTTTTAATTTAATTTCCATTGATCTCACTATTCATCTGGAAGAAGATCATGCACTTTGATTGTATGACCTTACGTAATGGGTGTCTTCCCCCCTCTGGGTAAAGATGGCATCCTCTGTGGATTAGACAGTGTCTGGAACTCGTCATGGGTTGAAGAGTTTTGCAGATGGTTTCTAAAAAGTCTATGAAAGAATTTTATCCTTTAATCGACATCCCTGACCCAAATGCACCCAGAGTACAGGTTTTTCCAGCAGAAGCCTCCACTCAGTTGCTCTATGAGCAGGACAGAGATTTGGTCCCTGGTCTGACTAAGCCTATTCTCAAAAGAACTATTTCCTCTTCCTGAAAGTAGGCAGTGAATCTTACATCATGTAAGGTTTGAGCTTGTTTGTCCTTAGGCTTATGGTTGTACATAGCCTCTGATATAGGTTAGCAGTCCAAGATCCAGATATAAGTGATGTTTTCTTACCAGTTTTAATGTAATTTTACCCATACACAGATTTTATCATCATGTAAATTTTTTCTACATAATGCAAATTAGAGACTACAAGGCACCTTTGTATTTCTCTGTGAATATGGGCAGCTGCTAAATGCTGTAAATGTAAATCTAGAAGCTATCCTGGAAACACTGGGTACAAGGTAGGAATATACCCCGAATGGTGCACCATTCCATAACAGGGCACCATACAAACATATTCATGGTTTTTAGGATATGGCGGAGAAAATTCACAAAGACGAAAGGAGACATGCAAGACTATGCAAGCCCGTAAACTGAGATCAAACTTGAAACCCTAGGGCTGTCAGAAGACAGTGCCACTTACTGTGCCAGCCTGCCACTCTTTTATAGTCATAGCCATAGTCATAATGTATGGACCAAAATCAAATATCATGCATTGACTTACATACACATTTTATTTTTAGTTTTTTTGGGCACAAAGGCAAAATACAGATATTGGACATAGTATATTGACTGGATTTGTAACAAATAAATAATACAACCAAAAATAAATAATTATTATATACTGTATTGTAAGTATTTTTTTAAGGATAGAAATTGTACAACTTTTCGAAATACACAGAATCTGAACTGCTTTTTCTTTATTACTACAATCTTCATACCTTTTAGTGTTTTAAACACTATTGAGCACATACATACAGCCTTTCATTTTATTATAAAACAACAAACCTGTGTTCAAACAGATACAAACATTTCTCCCACTTTCACAAGGACACAGTACAGCATTATAGCCAGCAGCATCTTTTTTTCTAGCCCTAAGCTTCTTTGCAAAGTCTCTCACAATGAAGTCACTGATGGTTGCGGTCGGAACTAGTGCTGACTACCAAGCACTAATTGGAAAGGAAAGTCTGTTTCCAGTTAGGGGAAATTAAAGACACTCAGGGAGTCTGGGACTTCTGCAAATGCCTGCTTGCTTCAATACCACAAATATCACTCTGGTTTTATTGTGCAGTGGAAAAAGGCCCCAGACATGACTGTAAGGAATACATGCAGCCTTTATCAGTAGATAATTACAAGTTTTTACAATTAAGTTATTGTTCTTGATTTCATTTTGATTCATTAGGAAGATTTTTGGCTCTCAGGCTATGCTGAAATTATAAATGTGCAGCAGTAGATAATTGAAGATATTTTTAGTTAGATCATTGCTAATTGTGTACATATGGCTCTCGTGGAAAGAAATTGATGTTTTCTGAACAGGAAAATGAAGTGTAGGTCCAAGAATGAGTCTTAAAACCACATGTTTGGCATGAAAAAGTGCCAAGACTATTAAATAAGTTAGGGCAATTTTCAGAATTGTTTACTTTGTCAGCAGCCTAAGTCCAAAGGTTACTGCAATATTTACATGTGGAAGGTTATTCTAAATGAAGTAAGAAAAATGCAGGTGAGTAGGAAAGACATAAGAAAAAGTAGGCAAGTATTTAAGGTAAAAGCAAGTATGTAATTAAATAAGGTAAAATAATTAGGTAAGTAAAAGTATGTAATAATTTCAAGTAAGTCAAATAAAAGTATGTCAAGTCATGTCCAGAAGCTTTTATTGTCATTTATATATACATCATATAAGCTGATGCAGTACATAGTGAAATGAAACAATGTTCCTCTAGAACTCTGGTGCAACATAAAGACAAGGTGCAAGTGTGCAACCTTGTGCAAAACATGCAAGATAAAAGACAGTACAAACAGACAATAAAGTACACTACAAGACAGATAATAGATAACATAAAAGTGTGCCAACCAGTGGGTTCTTAATGCAAATAAGGATGCTTTGTATAGTAAACGTATGTAGATAAATGACAGCAGCAGATTATAACACATTTGATGTGCAAAAAAGTTTGTAGCGGTAATTAAAAATATGATGTTCAAAAATTGCAGACATATGTAAGCATGTGTATATAAGTAAGTAAACAAAGTAGGACTAGATAAGGAAGTTCCTAAATAAGGTAGACATATGTTTAGTCAAATTAAATATGTAATTAATATTACAGAAAATGGGTAAGTATGTCAGGTAAAAATAATTCATTACAGTCATGGAAAATACTTGTCTATCAGGGCACCAGTGGCGGACTTGCAAATTGTGGTGTTCAGTGGCAAATGCCAATTGAGCTCCACAGTGTTGGGCAGTGAACACAGGGCCCATTAGAGGAAGTTGGGCCCTCAGGCCATGCTCATGAAGTCTGTTTCTGATTGTTTGGTCCGAGACACACCAGTGGCCTGCTGGAGGTCATTTTGTAGGACTCTGGCAGTGCTCATCCTGTTCCTCCTTGCACAAAGGAGCAGATACCGGTCCTGCCGATGGGTTAAGGACCTTCTAAGGCCCGGCTCTCCTAGAGTAACTGCCTGTCTCCTGGAATCTCCTCCATACTCTTGAGACTGTGCTGGGAGACACAGCGAACCTTCTGACAATGGCACATTTGATGTGCCATCCTGGAGGAGTTGGACTGCCTGTGCAAACTCTGTAGGGTCCAATTATCGCCTCATTCTACCAGTAATGACACTGACCCTAGTCAAATGCAAAACAAGTGAAAAACAGTTAGAAAAGATGAGTAGGGGAAAAAAATGTCATTGGCCTCCACCTGTAAAACCATTTCTTATTTGAGGGTCATGTCATTGTTGCCCATCTAGTGCACCTGTTGTTAATTTCAGAGAGAGAGAGAGAGAGATTTTTATGCATTAAGATGATGTATTTGGTGACATGAACAATATCTAAATTGAGCTTTCTTAATATGTTTGTGTGTGCACTTCAGGACCATCAGAAGAGTCATTCTCAGCAAAGTATAACCGGAGGCCAACTTGTCCCGATACCTCAGTTGTATCCCATCTGCCTACACCCCCACCAGCCCGGCACAGAAAGAGTCACAGCCTAGGAAATAAGTGAGTAACCTAGACTACAATTAAAGCTAGCATGAGATACAATTCTAAGTTTGTGTACAAAATTTCTGTCAGTACAAAGTAGCCAAAACCTGTCACTGTGCAGTTCTGCTCATTATAAGTTTAAATACCCTTGGTTCCTAATATCATTTGCTGCCTCTACATGTCACACACTTCTTGGAAAAAATTCTCCAGTTCCTGTAAATTCTTTGGTTGTGATTAGATTTAGACCTTAAAATAGGCCTCAAAGACCAAAAAGATTCAAAAAGCACAGGTAATAGTAAACTCCTTAAAACAAAAACATTTTTTTTTTTTTTTTTGTATTTTTAGGCTAAATAGTAATGTAGTTGGTATCCTAATATGCTTTTTTTGCTAGCATGTCATGTCATCAATGTGTTTTCATACCTCTCTCTCTTTCTCCTTGTTTAGCATGATGTGCCAGTTTGGAGTACCGGAGAGTAAGAGTGCCACTTTTTCTGTGAAGGAAAAAGCTCGTCATCTACTGGACGACAGTTTTTTAGAATCCCACAGCCCTGTCAGGAATCACACACACGATTCTGTCTTCACCAATGGCATCTCATTAGGTTCTTTCCTTTACACACTGATTTTCTTCACACCTTTGACTCCAGAGGCTAAATTATTATTTACTGTGCATTTCAGTGTCAGGGAAGAAAAACACCTCTTCAACATTAAAGATATTAATGTTTTTGGATGCATTTATTATACCTCAGCTCAAATATGGCACTTATTGACATTCTCCAACCTCATTATCATCAGTGTCATAAAGACTCAATGCCATCAAGCAATTGAGCAGGATAATATTAGCTAACTAGCTGAAAGACAAGCTATGGTAGTTAAAAATACAAGATTAGATAACAAAATACAAAGATTATTATATTATTATAATTATTATATTCAATATAAGTATTGAAAGTACAGACACTGGAAATCACAGAGCATGTGAGTTCTGTTTTCTGTGCTGTCTTTAAGTTTGCTAGCTAAATTAAGCACTAACACCAGCCAAAGAGGTCACTGCACTACTAGGACACACCCAGCTCACAGAGCGAGGTAGCCAGCTTACATTAGCTCTTCCGCAGAAGATTCCAAAACAAAAACATGCTAAAAGGTTTACAGGTTCACCTGGTACCCAGTTACTCTGATGGGTGTACTGATGTGCACAATAAGGTTTTTTTCTCAACCTTCTCTAATACAGAGTAGACAGTGATAACAACAACAGATAATACCATGCTCAGATGAGCAAATAATAATTATTATTTATTAAACAGAAATACAACAGTTATAAATATTAAATATAATGTCAACATAAGCTGAAAATGTCCTTTTAATTCAAATAAATTTTATTATTATATTAACAATTGACATTGTTTTAAAGCAGCTTTACAGAAATATTTTTTTACATTTGAAAAAATTACAAGGATTAAAAAAAATGTATATTTATCCTTAATGAGCAAGCCAGAAGCAACATTGGCAAAAGAATCCCTGAGACTATATGAGGAAGAAACCTTGAGAGGAACCAAACTCAAAAGAAAACACATCTTCATCAGGGTGACACCAGAGAGTATGATTATAAGTAATGTCCTTTCTACAACCGTATATAGTTAAGTGGAATTGTGTTACCAGGAGTTTTTGAGCAATATTTGAGCATCTGCCTGATTTCTGAATTTGTTATAGACTTAAATTCCTCCTGCTGGAGCCATCAAATGTTCAATGATGGAGACCCAAACACAAATCTGACTATGGTGACAACAGTTCAAAGCCACCACCAAGTGGTTCTATCCACAGCAGTCCTATATATCTCTGGGTTGTCCACATGTGGGGCATCCTCATCAGCATTGAGAACCTCCATGTGAGAAGACTCCAACCTTCAGGATGGATCAGGCAGTTCTGAAGAGCAATAGCACTCAAGAACTGTGGGAGCTCAGGAGCTTTTAAGACTTAGAGCTTTAGTAAACTGATTAGGGCAAGATCTTAAACGGTGCTTGTACTGACTTCCCTGGTTATCTGTATGGGGAGAAGGGCCCAGTGCAATGAATGTTTAAATGTTCTTTCATGAGAATTTTTCTAGTAATAAGAGTTTCAAAATTCCCAAGTCTTATGTCCAGTTTCTTTAAATATCCTATACTTAAATGTGTTGTTCATGTTGTATCATATGTCATATACAATGACCAGCAACATGGGGAGCATTCAAGTATTGACAGCTTTTCTTTCTGCCTAATATATTATTGAATCGTACTACCTTTGAGTTTATCCGAATTAATAGAGGATTCTTGGGAGAAATGTTATATGGTTTTCTGTAACTAGAGGGCAGCATTATAAAGGAATACAATGACACTTTATTTTGAAATATATACTCATGTCTGTCCCATTATTAGCCAAAAGAGAATTTTACATTTTACCCTTTATAATACAAGGCATACAAGTATTTTCTATTAATTTTCATGCGTCACATTTTCATTCACTTCATGAAAACTTGATATGGACAGTTATTTTTTCTGTCATTTCATATTACATATGTAAATGAACTACCGGTTTAGTTGTTGGTGGGGTTTTTTCCCCTTCCCTTTCCCAGTTGTTGTAAATGTAGAGCCACAGTTTAGCTGTAATGTGTACTGAGGAAGAAAAATGTTTGCTTCTCTTCCTTATGATTTTTTTATTTGTTTTTTTTTTTTTGTGCAGGTAGTAGAGAAAGTTTCTTCAGTGATGAATTGTCATCCACTGCTGAAAGGTGAAGCGCTAAAGTGTTTTGTTAAGTACTCTGAAAATATGTCACAGAAATACTAAAAAAAATTATTCACTTTCAGATAGGAATTCAACATAACCTCAGTGGGAAAATACTGATAAAATGACTGTTATATTACATTGTGTGCAGCGATATCAAAAATGTAGTCTTTTAATTCAACTAAAATTATGTGACCTTCTTGATTTCAGGGGTCGTATGTATGCTACCCTTGGTCCAAATTGGAGGGTTCCAGTCCGTAACTCTCCTAGAAGCAGAAGCTATGTTTACAGGTAAATACTGTATGATTTTGATTGACTTTGATTGTCCTAATAATGAAACTAAAGATTACAAAATTATGTCTGTTGAACTGTTCTTTACTGTCTCTGTTCAGTACAATGCAGCGTTTTATTTAGTAACATTAGTTGCTGTATGTTTTCTGTAGATCAGGGAGATTGCAAGATTGAGACTGTAGGTGTGACTCAAAGTATTTAAATGTTTCAAATAGTTCAAATGTTTGTTTTTACAAGTTAGGTTGGCTAAATCTTTACACAGATGTGTTCTATATACCTTTCAAGCTAAAAATTTATGTTGGGTTAAATGAACAGCCATGTTCTTAAAAAGGTATCAAATAAGAATAACTGCTGCTAAAACTCTGCATTTTGGAGAAGGTTTTGGTTTGTGAGAGATCCATTAGAAAACAATACGGTACTGTGTGCACAATATTTGTAGTGCAAGATTAAAAGTTTTTAGTGTGTTTCAGTGTGTTTCCCAGTGCCCCAGGGGCTGTGTCCAGTTATGAGTGCAGCTCGTTAAGCAGTATCACCATTGAAGGGCCTCTGCGCAGAAAGACTGTAATGAAAGAGGGCAAGAAGCCTACAGTGAGTGTAATATCACATGTCCTTAATACAGTCGGACAAATGTACTACCTGTACACTACGATGCATTCAAAAATATACTTTTGAATAAACCACCAAGTGATAGATCTTGTCATTCATCTGAATGTTTCTAAAATCTGCAAAGTGCAAATCTGCTAGGTTTTGATACTGTTTGTAATTCACCTTCTGTTGTTTTATTCTCTTTTGGCACCAGCTGTCATCATGGAAGCGATACTGGATTGTTCTTTCTGGTTCAACTCTAATCTATTTTGGCTCAAAAGCTTTAAGAGCAAATGAAAGGAGACATGTAAGTGGTCTATACTATGTTTTTAAAGGAAACCTCTACCTTGAAACACAGGAAATAGCTATATATTGAAACGTGCAAAGCCCTGTGAAATTTTCTGGAATTTTAGTTGATGCTATATTTTCATTGTTTCTGTGAATAGTTTGAAGTAACATGAGTGCAATCACATGACATTTAGTAGGATAAAACATTCCAACAATCAGAAACATAAGTTATAATGAAACAAAAATGAGCAAGAGGTTCTTCTCTCACTCAGTTTTCCAGACACTTATCACATTATCATCATCGTTTTGGGTAGAAATGAAGCAAGGGCGAAATGCTTCTGGTGCCAGTAACAGCAGGTAATTGAATGGCATTGTGGAAAACCTTTAGCCTCAGTAAACAAAATGAAGTTTAAACAAAAAGTCAACTAAATATTTTATTACAAAATTAATATTAGATGCCATTGAAGATAACTAAAGATTAATATGAAAGTCATTCAGGGTGGATTTTTTTTTTTTAAATGTGAAAGTAGGAAGTGAAATGAAGCAATGTTCCTCCAGGACCATGGTGCTACATAAATCAGCACAGAATTACAGGACGCTACACAGAGCTAAATAAGACTACAAACGGCTACACAATAGTGCAGGTGTGCAAACAATGCATGACAGTACAACAATTACCAAAATAGAACAGGCACAGTAAAAGCAAATAATATTACATTATAATAAAGTGCTGTGAATGTAAACATAACATGCTATGTGTCACAAGTGCCTCCCCCTGGACCTAGGTTCTGAACATTTTTAGGTGTCTGGAATGAAATTCTCTGCATAATTTAGCGTCAAAAATGTTGTGTATGGGCACCCAACATTAGGCTGTAGCTGAAGAGTAATGTTGATGATGTTTCTGACCTGATAGATAGGTTGGCTCTCGATATCAAGGGGAGGAGGAGCAGGTTGCTGGTTGATGGCCTGGGGAGACATGGTCTGGCTAGCTTTAAATGAGACGTGGAATGACAGTGCAGTGCACCAGTGGCATGGTAATTGGAGGTTGTTGGTCAAGAGATTGATTGGTTCCTCAAGTCGGGGATGTGGTAGCTCAGTGGTTAAGGCCCAACCCCAAGTGGCTAAGTCTAAATTGGTGATGTGGTATGTCCTCTAAGCTGGCACTGCTGAGCCCCTATGCAAAGCCTTTAACACTCAATTGCTCAGTTGTATAAAATTACAAAAATTGTAATTTGATTTGGATAAGGGTGTCTGCCAAATGCCATAAATGTAAAAATATCTCCTGGTTGATATTGTGTGCATATTCCACCCAAGGTAGGAATTGAGCCCAGTCCTCATGGTTGGAGCAAAAGAACATGCATAGAAAACAGCTGATCTCCAGGTTTGCTCGCTGTCCTTGACCATTCAACAGGGTGGAAGTCAGAAGTTAAGCCGATATTTATGCCCAATTTTTTCTATCAAGTTAGGAGCCTAAATGTAAATTATGGCCCACTAGAACCCTACATGTAAATTGGGGCCCATCCCATACCCTACATGTAAATTGGGGCCCAATGTTGCTCACTATGTCTTCGGGTATGAATTCTGAATTCTCTGCTAAACATTTGAGACTACCTTGTAATAGACCAGTGACCGGAAGGGCAATGGAGCTGAACCCCCTGATAACCTGTAGTAGTTGTCAAACCTCAGGAAATGCTGTAGCTTCTTGACAGTCCATGTTGTGGGCCAGTCAACCATGGCTACCCCCTCTGGGAAAATGATTTACCCCAAGAATGCAATAGTTTGCTGGTGGAACTCACACTTCTTGCTCTTGACATAAAACTGATGGTCAAGAAGCTGGCACAGAACTTGGCAAACACTTTGGACATTTGTTTCAAGAGGTGGGTGAGTACACCAAAAAGTCTTCAATATAGCGTACCACTAATTTCCCCAGCATGTCTCTTAGCACGTCTTAGGTTACTTAGGTTGCGCAAGCAAGATCATACGGCATATCATAGTGACCATTGGAGGTGTTAAATGCCATCTTCCACATGTCCCCTTTGTGAATCTGCACTACTGAGGTCTAGTTTAGTGAAGTAGGCCACCCACCTGGACACCTCTAGTTGGAGTCTGAACCTGGACACTATTTGAAATGAGTCGAACTTTCAGGTTTGGATGCAGGAGAGTATTTAATAATATAAATAGGTGACGGGGCAAAATTAACAGAAAAACAAACATAGATGTGGAAAACAGTGAATACAGTTACAATTAAACCAAAATTCACAAAATCACAAATATGCTTAACCTTCCCCGAGAAAAAGAGAGGTGCTGGGCTTTATTGGCAGTGGAGCTGGTGCTGAGGGACAGAGCTCTTGACAATCTGCACAGAGGAGCCGTCAGTGTTGAGTGGAGAGTGGTCACTCTGTGATCTCCTGAAGTCAACAGCAATCTCTCTACTAAAATGGTTATGTTGTTTTCTAAATAGTTAGTTATCATATTGTCTGATTTTAAGTTAAAAATTGTTTTGCTTAATATTTTCTCATTGAAAATATAGTCATACACGCTGTTGATTTTTGTGCATCTTAGTTGGTCTTGTTTCTGGTTAATTTCAGTACTGTATGTAATATGAACCTGGGATTATATTTGTAATCATCTGTTAGTGGAGCGGTATGTTGATATAGCAGCAGGAAACAACTTGCTATAGCTAAGACAGCTATCCTTCCATGAAATTTGGAATACTACCAATTTAGTTAGAACTTTTCGGTGGTCTGTCTAACACTAGATAGATCAGAGCAAAGCAAAAATAGAAACACTACTGTGCAATTTTAACCTTTCTTGTTCCCCATGTTATTATAGTACAAATCCAGGCCTTGTAAGAAGATCTCATTAACTGGCTGGATAGTGGTGCTGCCTGATGACCCTGAGCATCCAAACATTTTTCAGCTCAATGACCCTGATAAAGGTAATTCTGCCTAAGCAGTTTCTTTTAGGTATTTGGAGTCACCTAAAGATTTAATATGTTTCATATGTATGAACACTTTGTATGTATGAATACTTTTGAAATTTGGAGCTTTGGGCTTATTTTCAAACCCATTAAAAAAGCCATTCATTTTGGTCTAAAATATTGGTTGTTTTTTTTTTTTTTTACTGATTATTAAATTGATAGCAAATGTTGGTGAAGCCAGATATTTTGTGTGTGTGTGTGTGTAGGTAATGTTTACAAGTTCCAGACTGGATCTCGTTTTTCTGCAATTATCTGGCATAAGCATCTGGCTGAGGCCTGCCGGTGTATAAGGCCACAGGTAAATTTTGAACCATTGTTATAACAATAGTGAGAATAGGTTATAAAATAGCTGAATAAAAGCCAACATAATTCAACCCTACATTGTAATTTATTTAATACTATGCCTGAGTGGGACTTAACGGTAAGGGTTCAAAGTGATGTTAATCCAGTCTCAGTTTGTTTTTTGTTTTTTTAGCTCAGCATCAGTTAAATTAAAAAGATTACAAATAACACAAAAATAAATCACAAATACCATTTTGTCTCTTGCAGATACCAGCCAATTTAATGTCTTTTGAATAGCTGCCACCTTGTGAAGGACAAAAGTGTGCCAGTAACAAGGAAGTTCAAAAAGAAATTAACATAAAGTCAAGTTTAAAGCTCTGTGGTGTTATGATGATCATGTTTTGTCTTGTGTTTATAAAATAGCCCTGTTGATCAGGGTGCAGTATATGTGGACTTTTATCTTGTGGGTTCTGTGCAATTTAGGAGTGTCCTATAGAAAAAGTGCCGAAGAAGAACAGAAAAATTAAAGATAATGATAATGATACCAAAAATTCAAAGAGGAACACTGCACGTCATGGATCAAATCTCTTCTAGCCATTATAGAAAGGAAACTACAGTAAATATGAGACTTTGGAGAATGCTGGTTGTTGTAATTTCAAGAATATAATTTGGAATCTTAAGTAAATCAAGTTTGCACTCAGACTATGAAGTACTAAACTTAATACCCGAAATATTGTCATGTATTAACTTGGATATGGTCTAATTTCCACCTTTTAGAAGCACCACAGTGACACCTGAAAGAAATTCTGCTCCCCAACCAAAAAAGAGATTAATTCGAAACTGGTTTATTCCATTCAAGGAACAAGAAGAAAGTGGCCAGATTTGTTAAAAAATGTATTTTCCCTTTTGTGAACTATGTAGGCCACAATGAAGGGGTGGCATATAAAATATTTTGACACATTAGTTAAATATTGTAAATATACCCTTGTTAATATATTGTATATGCGTACTACTCGGTGTGAAAGATGTCAAACATTTTGTGTACAAACTAATACTGTCTTATTTATGTTTTCACGTGAACAAGTGCCAAAAGTTTGTATTAGAAATGGTATCATCACTTTGTTGAATTTTCTGAACTAAGTGAAAAGGCCTAGAAAATGTGAAGTATTGCAGGAGAATGAGAATTCTACCACAGAACAATTAGAAAATTTCTGTTTTCATATTATTTATGCACCTAACTGAAAGCCCTTCAGTTTGCGAAGATCCTAAAGCAGGGACACAGATGAAACATACTAATAAACTTGAAGCTCTTTTACCATTGTTTCTCTAACAGAGGTGCAGATGTGTCAATCATCATTATTTCATTCTCAACTGAATAATATAATCTAGTTCCTAATAATGGAACATGTTTGTAAATATATTTCACATCTGTGTGTTTGTTTGATTCTTTGTTTGTTTGTGTGTGTGTGATATTTCTCATTAAATTCTGAAGTGTCTGATTAGGTTGTTAATGTCATTTCAGTGAGAGTGTCCACATGTTTAAGTAGCAGTATCACTATTGACACTCTATTGAGCCTTGGTTCTGGGTTTATTTCCCTCACAGTTTTCTAAATGTTTAATCAACTACACAAAACATTAAAGGATTGTAGGTGAATTTTTGTTCATGTGCATGTCATAACCTATTCCTTACCAATGTGATAGCAGTGAAGTATTGAGAGCTTCGGAATTCCTTTTTGTACTGTAAATTAAATAAGACATGAATTTTTCCTAAGTATGGTTGCAGAATGTTATCTAGCATCACTGCTGAAGAAGTAATTGTGTTTGCTACCTCCTGCTATTCTCCTTTTTATTATGTATCAATTTTTTTTAATTGTTACACATGTAGATCACAAATCTGAAAGTGAATGTAGGGATAGGTTTACTGTACATTTTGTGTTTTTTCCAAGAACCGGCAAAGATTCTAAAACCAGAAAATGTGCCTGTTGGTTCGTGTTTCTCTGTACAGTGTATGTGACATCAATGTATCCTTGTACTGTAAATTGAGATTATATCTGTCATTGGCATTTCTTCTTCTTATAATTATTCTTATTCTTCATTTTCTACTTTTTTTTTCTTCTTCTATTGCTATGTATGCTTTATACATACTTGTTTTGTTGAGAACACTTATGAACATATTCTGCATCACCCATGTGTTTTGGAGTTCATATCTCATGATATGATAATATATATTGCAAAATGTATTGCACCATTAAAGGTACAAAACTTTTATTAAAACAAAAACACTGATAAAACTGTAGCATTTATTTAGTTAGGCAACCTAATTCTCAAAGTGTGCTGGAATGCTGTTCTGCAGATTGACTGACATTTGAGCCTCTCACAAGTGAGATCGCCACAAATTTTGGCTGACGACTAATTGTCGCACAGTTGTATAAACAGTTGTGTGTTTCAGATGTTTGGGGAAGACCCCCATATGTGTGCAATAGTCAGGTGTGCACATAATTTTGGTTATATTGTGTACATACATGTTTGCCTGAAGTATCAGTCTTGTGGCATTTATGAATGTCAGTTTGGCTCTGGAATAGTCAGTTGTTTTGGGGGCTGTAGAGGCAGCTCCCATGGGGTCCCGATAAGCATTCAATTGGAAGGGGCACTCATGGTACCCTACAATACTTCAACAACACCTCCTGCCCTAAAAGGGCATTTCTCTGACAGGCAATGTTTCTAATTGTTGTGTGTGTGTGTGTGTGAAAATGCATGCTGTATGCTGCTTGTTGCTTGTACAAGATGTTTTAGAGCTATTGTTTTAGTGATAATTCTTTCCAACTGAAAGATATGGCAATATTCAATATTCATTTTTGACATTCTCAATGATGAATTGTATCAAGTGTGACATACACTATATTGCCAAAAGTATTCCCTCACCCATCCAAATAATCAGAATCAGGTGTTCCAATCACTTCCATGGCCACAGGTGTATAAAATCAAGCACCTAGGCATGCAGACTGTTTTACAAACATTTGTGAAAGAATGGGTCGCTCTCAGGAGCTCAGTGAATTCCAGCGTGGAACTGTGATAGGATGCCACCTGTGCAACAAATCCAGTCGTGAAATTTCCTCGCTCCTAAATATTCCACAGTCAACTGTCAGCTGTATTATAAGAACGTGGAAGTGTTTGGGAACGACAGCAACTCAGCCACGAAGTGGTAGGCCACGTAAACTGATGGAGCGGGGTCAGCGGATGCTGAGGCGCATAGTGCGAAGAGGTCACCAACTTTCTGCAGAGTCAATCGCTACAGACCTCCAAACTTCATGTGGCCTTCAGATTAGCTCAAGAACAGTGCGCAGAGAGCTTCATGGAATGGGTTTCCATGGCCGAGCAGCTGCATCCAAGCCATACATCACCAAGTGCAATGCAAAGCGTCGGATGCAGTGGTGTAAAGCATGCCGCCACTGGACTCTAGAGCAGTGGAGACGCGTTCTCTGGAGTGACGAATCGCGCTTCTCCATCTGGCAATCTGATGGACGAGTCTGGGTTTGGCGGTTGCCAGGAGAACGGTACTTGTCTGACTGCATTGTGCCAAGTGTAAAGTTTGGTGGAGGGGGGATTATGGTGTGGGGTTGTTTTTCAGGAGCTGGGCTTGGCCCCTTAGTTCCAGTGAAAGGAACTCTGAATGCTTCAGCATACCAAGACATTTTGGACAATTCCATGCTCCCAACTTTTTGGGAACAGTTTGGAGCTGGCCCCTTCCTCTTCCAACATGACTGTGCACCAGTGCACAAAGCAAGGTCCATAAAGACATGGATGACATAGTCTGGTGTGGATGAACTTGACTGGCCTGCACAGAGTCCTGACCTCAACCCGATAGAACACCTTTGGGATGAATTAGAGCGGAGACTGAGAGCCAGACCTTCTCGTCCAACATCAGTGTGTTACCTCACAAATGCGCTTCTGGAAGAATGGTCAAAAATTCCCATAAACACACTCCTAAACCTTGTGGACAGCCTTCCCAGAAGAGTTGAAGCTGTTATAGCTGCAAAGGGTGGACCGATGTCATATTGAACCCTATGGATTAGGAATGGGATGTCACTTAAGTTCATATGCGAGTCAAGGCAGGTGAGCGAATACTTTTGGCAATATAGTGTATAAGGGGACTATATATATATATATATATTCATTTGCTGTAATGTGTAGCACATCCCTGAACCTAAATGATTTGTTTCTAATTTGCTGCTGGCTCATAGTTGAAAAATATCCACTTTTTTTTTTCTTTTTTTTTTTTTAAGAGACTTTACCAAATTTTAAGTTACTCAAATGATAGACAGAAGACAGAAATTAGGTATCAGAAGTGCTTTGGTGAGTATCTCTTCAGGTCAAATATTGTGAAGTGTAGCCCAGACTACAATCACTTGTGTGGTGTGCATATACAGTTCACTGATTTTGTATGTTTGTATATAGTCAGTGTGAGCTGGTCAGTGATCCTTAATTTTGGTTAAGTGGTTTAGTCTGCAAGCTTAATTTCAATCCATCCCCTTCCAATTGTATGCAAGACCCTTGTGGACTTCCTTTACTGTTTAAAGAGTATGTTATTTTGAAATATCTTTAGAAAAGTCTTGACCAGGCTTAAGTGGTATGCTGCTAACTCATGGATGTTGACAGCTTGGGGGTGAATAAGTTGTAATACCATGAGCTGTTGTGCAGCTTTATCAGTCATGTACAGAAAAATCTGTTCTCCAACCTACACTGACTCGCAACAGCTCAATCTGCTATTCCCCCTCTGACCCACCTGAGGAGGAGTTGTGGAAAAGGACAAATGACAGCAGACTTTAGAGATGAGGAGGCAGTGTGGGATTTGTGAATAAGCATGCACGCTTGTGTATCTATGTGTGTATAAGTGCATCTGTCTGGGGGCTGTAATAGCCCCTCTTATTTTTCCAGTGGAGATAATTGTAGCAGTAATTACTTTCCAAAAACAAACATATGGTAGCTTGTAATATAGGGTACACCTTTCAGGTAATTTTGTAAGATTTTTTTTATTTATTTTTTGCCCTAATAGGCACAAGTTAACATTGCTTTAGGTAAGCCTTTTGAAAGACACCATGTGATCATGTGACTTCAAGTGTACTGGAAAAACTGGGATGAATCACTAGTACATCCTGGTCATCGTCGATTATACCACTAGATGCCCCATGGTGGTCCCACTTTAGAAAGCCACCTTCTGCAATATCGCAAGAGAGCTCGAGGAATTTGACAGCCTCTCGTCCAGCCCCATTGTTGTTGGGCTGAAGCCCTAGGAAGTCTTTGTCTCTGAAATGAACTTAACCATGTATCAGAGATTTGTACCCCCAACTCAATTCAACCCCCAACCTGACCAAAGGGTACTGGCAAGTGGCCCTGGATGCCAAATCGAAGCCCACTTTCAACATCACCAGTGGCCACTGGCAATAGCGAGTTCTCCCCTTCAGTCTGCATGGGGACTAATGGACATCTTCCTGAGGTCCCATTGCCAATATGCCATGCCGCACATTGACAATGTTGTGATCCACTCCACCAAATGGTCGGACCACCTGCTCTGTTTGGGGGAGGTCCTGGGAGAGCTCTGGAAAGCCAAGCTGATGGGCATATGCATGCAAGTGCCACCTGGGGCTGACCAAGGCACAGTACCTGGGGTACCGCATCATACACTGTACGACACTGTACAACCAAGAAGCAGGTATGTGCCTTTCTGGGGTTGGCAGGGTACTACTAACGATTTGTGCGTAATTTCTCTCTAGCTTCTTCCCTTTCAGAACTCGCCAAAAAAGGCCAGCCTTTTTTTGGTGCATTTTTTAGGCAGGTGTGGAAAAAAATACTGTAAGGTTAGAATACTTTAAAAATATACATGTTAATAGTCTATTTTTATCAATTAACAAAATAGAAAGTAAATGAACATAAATCCAAATCAAATCAATATTTGGTGTGACTATCCTTTGTCTGCAAAACAGCAATTTTTCCAGGCACGCTTGCACACAATTTTTGAAGGAAATCGTCAGGTGGGTTGTTCCAAACATTTTGGAGAACTAACTAGAGATCCTTTGTGGATGTAGCCTGCCTCAAATCTTTGTCAGGACAGAATCAATGATGTTGAGATCAGGGCTCTGTGGAGGCCAGACCATCACATCCAGGACTCCTTATTCTTCTCTATGTTGAAGATAGTTCTTAATGACATTGGCTGTATGTTGGGGTCATTGTCCTGCCGCAGAATAAATTTGGGGCCAATCAGATGCCTCCCTGATGGTATTGCATGATGGATAAATATTTGCTTGTATTTCTCGGCACTGAACTATACTTCACTGTTGGCTGCAGACACTCATCACTGTTCTCCAACCCTTCAGCAAACAGCCTGCCTCCTGCTACAACCAAATATTTCAAATTTTGTCTCATTTACATTTCTGACATTTGGCAGATATTCTATAAAAGTGCTTTTAAGTCTTTATCAATTAACATTGGTAAATCCATGTGGTAAATGGAATCCATTAACACTGGTTCAATTCAAAGATTCAAAGAATTTGGATTTTTTTAAAATTACATTTTACAGATCATTTAAAAAAGACTTTTCTTTGGTTTCATTTGTTTAGTTATATTACAGTGAGGGGAAAAAATGATTTGATCCCCTGCTGATTTTGTACGTTTGCCCACTGACAAAGAAATGATCAGTCTGTAATTTTAATGGTAGGTGTATTTGAACAGTGAGAGGCAGAATAACAACAAAAAAATCCAGAAAAACGCATTTCAGAAAAGTTCTACATTGATTTGCATTTTAATGAGTGAAATAAGTATTTGATCCCCTATCAATCAGAAAGATTTCTGGCTCCCAGGTGTCTTTTATACAGGTAACGACTTGAGATTACAGTAGGAGCACTCTCGGGGAGTGCTCTTAATCTCAGCTCGTTAACTGTATGAAAGACACCTGTCCACAGAAAGAAGCAATCAGATTCCAAACTCTCCATCATTGCCAAGACCAAAGAGCTGTCCATGGATGTCAGAGACAAGATTGTAGACCTACACAAGGCTGGGATGAGCTACAAGACCATCGCCAAGCAGCTTGGTGAGAAGGTGACAACAGTTGGTGCGATTATTCCCAAATGGAAGAAACACAAAAGGATTGTCAATCTTCCTCGGTCTGGGGCTCCATGCAAGATCTCACCTCATGGAGTTTCAATGATCATGAGAACGGCGAGGAATCAGCCCAGAATTACACTGGAGGATTTTGTCAATGATCTCAAGGCAGCTGGGACCATAGTCAAGGTCCCCCTGCTAAAGAAAGCACATGTACAGGCTCATCTGAAGTTTGCCAGTGAACATCTGAATGATTCAGAGGAGAACTGGGTGAAAGTGTTGTGGTCAAATGAGACCAAAATCCAGCTCTTTGGCATCAACTCAATTCGCCGTGTTTGGAGGAGGAGGAGGAATGCTGCCTATGACCCCAAGTACACCATCTCCAGGTGACAGGACTACTGCACCGCATCAAAGGGATGATTGACGGGGCCATGTACCGTTAAATCTTGGATGAGAACCTCCTTCCCTCAGCCAGGGCATTGAAAATGGGTCGTGGATGGATATTCCAGCCTGACAATGACCCAAAACACACGGCCAAGGCAACAAAGGAGTGGTTCAAAAAGAAGCACACTGAGGTCCTGTAGTGGCCTAGCCAGTCTCCAGACCTTAATCCCATAGAAAATCTGTGGAGGGAGCTGAAAGGTCAGCCACAAAACCTTAATGACTTGGAGAGGATCTGCAAAGGGGAGTGGGTCCAAATTGCTTGAGATGTAAGATGTGTGCAAACCTGGTGGCCAACTACAAGAAATGTCTGACGTCTGTGATTGCCAACAAGCGTTTGCCACCAAGTACTAAGTCATGTTTTGCAAAGGGGTCAAATACTTATTTCACTCAATAAAATGCAAATCAATGTATAACTTTTTTGAAATGTGTTTTTCTGGATTTTTTTGTTGTTATTCTGTCTCTCACTGTTCAGATAAACCTACCATTAAAATTACAGACTGATCATTTCTTTGTCAGTGGGCAAAAATCAGCAGGGAATCAAATAATTTTTTCCCTCACTGTACTTGAATCTTTCAATATATTTATTTAAAAAACACATATATATTATACAATAATCAGCCATAACATTATGACAGGTGAAGTGAATAACACGTATGGGAAAACCTTTGCTGTCTAAGAAAAACATGAGGGCAAGACTGAAGTTTCCCAAAGAACACAGAGACAAAGGCCAAGACTTCTGGAATAATGTGCTTTGGACAGATCAGGACCTGGTCAGCTCACCATCATAGAATCCATTATACATTGGATCAGACGGTGCCTAAGGAACCTGTAAGACCATCTGTCAAAAGATTGACGCTAAAGTGGAACTGAACCTTGCAACATGACAATGACCCAAAACATACCAGTGAATCCACCAAGGGCTGGCTGAAAAATAAAAAATGGAGAATTCTGAAATGTCAAGTCGAAGCCCAGATCTAAATCCTATATCATATATCTATCATATAGCTGAAATAATTCTGCATTGAGGTGTGGGGGAAACCAGTCGATGTCAGAAACTGGTAGATGGCTACAAGAAATGTCTCATTAAGGTTATTTCAGCAAATAAGGGAAGCACTAGCTATTAGGGCATCTTTTGTCATCTGAGACATTTGTTTAGACCGACTTAGTTTATTGGTTTGTGTTGCACTGCTTTTTTATATTTAATATTCTGTAATTAACACCAACATATACTGTAAATCAACTGATTCTCAACTTTATTCTTAGTCCCTGATCTAGTGAACTAGCATGAAGATGTACTTTTGATAGACACATCAAAGCACTTCTGTAAAACCTCTTATGTGACCTTTAGAACTATTGAAAGGTCTGATTTGTGTACCAGTTTCCTGTTTCTTCAGTGTTATCTAAGTACTTTTGAATGTAAAGTCAGAATGTGAAGTCAAAAAAAGTGTTTGAATCCTGCCTGTAAAATTATTCTTGCTGAAACTATTCTCTTTTGTGGACTAAGTTGGCCACAATATGGGGGTGGCATATAAAATAATTTGTCATATCAGTTAAATATTGTACATGTGCACCCCTCTGTGCGAAATATGTGGAAAAAAGTGAAAAAGACTGGAAAATATGAAGTATTGCAGAAGAGAGTTCCACTACAGAACAGTTAGAGAATCTCTGTTTTCATATTGTACATGCACCTAACTAAAAGTCCCTTAGTTTATAAAGATCTGTCCTAATTCCCTACATTGCCCTAAAATCATCCACTAAAGGAAGTTTTGTATTTCTGTATTTATTCTGCATACTATAACAACTGTTGATATATACAGTACATTTTTGTAACAAAATGGGGAAAATGTTTTTGAACATACATTTAGGGCCTATTTTTTTCTGTCAAAAAGAATAGTATGCTATGTATACAAAAAAAATGTCTTACTTTCTTTATTGTTTAATAGGGGCCGATCACCAAGACTTGAGAAAATCATTCAAAAATGATCAAAAATGAAAAAAGTCAAAAATGTTCACTATTATTGTTTTGTGTGTGAATAAAATTTAAATAATGTGAGACTCAATTTCCACTGTTAAACAAACTTTTATTTTAAACTAACCGCTGTACCTGAAAATGTAAAATAAATCACTTGTTGAACAGGACGTTTATCAGAGACACATCCACCAAACCGCAGGGGTTTAGAATAGAAAAAGCAAAAAGCTTTTATGAACTGTGTGTGTTACATCATTATTTTATAATATCAATTTCAGATAGACAGCAGCATCATTAATATGTACAGTACTTATATGAAAATGTTGATCATTACTTTAATAATTGTCTTTTATGCATAAACATGAGTCTGCTTGTTATCCATTGCTGAGAGAAAGTGCACGGTTTAAAGTGAACTCGTTTTTCATGGTGTAGACAATAAATATGATTATCCTGACCTGATCTCCTTTCTTTCTTTTCAGCCATGATGACATTAAAGTCATCATTTGCTGCTTCTGGTGTTTCATCGCTGATTGTGCCGCTACCGCCATATCTGTTCATTATACCTTTCAGTCAGCTATTTTTAACGAGTGTGCATGCGATGTTTCTAGATGCAGATGCGCACATTGACACAGGCAGACTCTCTGTGTCCTGCTCGGTCCTGCTCCTCCATGGCGATGACGGCGTATGGTTAAAAAATCGTAACAAACCAATTTGAAAAGTGGGGGGGGGCACAAATGGGATTTTGAAAAGTGGGGGGGACATGTCCCCCCTGTCCCCAGTGGAAATTACGACCCTGATATCAGTAACACTGAAAAGGGAGGTATGTCTGATTACAGGGTGATATGCCTGGAGAACAATACTATGTTACATTTAGTAACATAGTAAACAGATACCTGTATGTAACAAGGAACGTGTCCTACACTGAGATGTGCCATGGAGCTGATTTTGATGACCCAGGCAACAACTTCTCAGCCAAACCATTGTGACACACATCCCAAAATATGCTACCCTGCTGCGGGATCCATCCACACACATTTCCCTCACTGATGTCTGAAAACTTGGCCATTTTGTCCCAAGAATTAATAGATGTATGAGTCAAGGATTAACTGCCACCATCACTTTTGCTTTTGCCCCAGAATTTAATATTGACCAGCACCAGCAGATATTCATGTCAGGCTTTGATGGACAGTGGTCTGGTTACCCAAATTCAGTTCTGTAACAATTGTGTAATTGTTTATGTATAAGGATGCCTACCAAATCCTGTAAACAATAAAAAAACCAACAATTTGTCCATGATAGTATATTGCATATATAAAAGTGCAGTAATAGTTATTCATGTAAGTTATAGTCCTGTTATGGTTTGAAATTTTAAAACCATTTCTGTGACTTTTAAAACTATTGAAAGGACTGATTTGTGTACCAGTCTCCTGCATCTTCACTGTTATTTTAGGTAGTTTAGAATGTCAGAGTGTTTAATTTGAGACACAGCTCTTAATCACATGATTCATGAAGATGATTAAATATTTTAAAGAGAAACATTGCTTGTAAACTGTTGCTGTGCATAAAATCTCTAAATATTCCACAGTTTGATTTGGAAACAAGGCGAACAGGGAAGTTTTGGCTCTGATTTACTATGCTATTATGTAGGGCATTTTGCTGCCCCATTGGTTGCTAGCACTATTGTTGGTGTATGTATTTATTGGTTTTGATGCAAACCTTTTGACGCATTCAAGTCTGAAGCTCAGTGGACATGTCTATCAGGTTCCTCTTGATGTGTGTCGGAACATTCATGTGAGGACACCATTATCAGGGAATCTTACCAAGCAGCAGTTATTTGAAGACACAAGAGTGTGGGACTCCTGAAGGATTCTGCAATTTTCAGGTTTGTTTTTCATTTGTTGCTAGCTAGGAAGAACTGATGACCGCTCCAAAGTGCATGAGATGCTAAACAGTAAAACTATAAAGTTTTTACCATGTATTAGGGAGTAAAAGATTTCATTGCTTAAATATTATATAATATTTTGTACAGCTGTATATAAAAGAATGTTTCTTCCCACAGTGTGTGAAATATGGAAGGTTTAAAGCAAGTGAATGACATTAAAACACAGTCAAGATTTTGTATTGTGTGTGTCTATGAGAAGAGAGCATGAGAGTAGTTTTGGATTTTGGATTCTTGTGGGTGAATAAGGTATATATATATGTTATATTATTATATTATTTTATTATTATATTATTATTACTATAATTGTTAGTTATTTTAATAATAAAAATAAGCAAATACTAAATCACTAAATCTGTCAACTTGAAAAGTTTTTTCACATTTACTGAATTATTCAAACACCAAATTTCTATTAAACCCTCTTCAATAATAAATCCCAACGTGAAGTGATTATACATAGCTTGCCTAAGCAAAGCTGTAATGATGTAAATCTGTAAACCTGTCAAAGCCTCACCCTAAGCAAACACACGCAAAAATCAAACAAGATTATCCATTCCAGTTTGGGTATAGAACATAGCACTGGTTCTTTTGTTGTGGTTAGCATATTAGACAGGTCAATCAGGTTCTTCTTGATGCATGTCAAATCATTTATGTGAGAACAATATTACAAGGGAGTCTTAACAAGGAGCAGTTTTTATTTTATTTTATTTATCATTTTATTCAAATTTCATCAATTGTTTTTATTATAAAAGGTTTAGGTTGTTGTTCACATCATCAGTTAGCATAATCTTTATTACTGATTGAGAAAAGAAAAAACCTGATCTCTGTGAATTTGATGGTGGCATGTATGTTGGGACAAGATGGACTGATTTATTTATTTATTTATTGTCTCTGAACATTCTATTGTTTCCTTTGGAAACCAGAAAAAAGGGTATCTTGCGCTCTGATGTGCCATCAGAGATCCTGCACTAAATATTCAACCCACACATTCTGAATAAAAGAAAAGCGACTATTCAAATCAAGTAATTTTCTATGGGACACATGGTAAAAGGTTGAAAAGCTTAATGGGGCTCAGTACTTTATATCCATATAGAAATGGTTTGTAAAAAAAATAAAATCAGTGCTTTGCTATAATAATGTCTAGATTTGATCTTGCCTTGAAAACGTGGTCTGAACTTCAGAGTCCGCATTCATGAGTACTCAAACTTGTTTGACTTTCTAGTAAGATACTCTGTAATGCTGTTATATACAACTAGCAAACATATATTTCAGGAAATATGCAGCTAACACTATGTAACAAATTTTTACTTTTTTCTTGTTCCTGGGAAATAAGTGTTATTTCCCCATTCTTTGTAACCCAAATAAAGAGAAAAAAACCATCTTAGCCATGAAAGTTTGGGTTAGTTTTGGGCAGTTTTTTTTTAGTAAAATGGGCTAATTTTGAGGTTTTTGTTCTCTTAAAAGCCCAAACCAAAACGTCAAGGGGCTTAATGGCTATTTTTTTTTATCATTTCATCAAGAGTAATTGGAAAATGTCATTCACTACCCAGGAACAAAAATCATGTTACATAGTGTAATTGTGAGTATTCCATTAATCATTAAAAAAAATAAAAAATTTAAAAAAATAGTTACTAGAAATGACAAAGCTTTTTAAAAAGTAGAGCAAATATTGGATGAAAAGGAACAAAACTTGAAGTACTTCATCAGGAAGTGAAATTAGTGGCACTCTCTGATGGCATTTTCATAATCACTTATCATTAGTCTGAGAGCCCAAATATTTATAAACAAATATTGTGGGGTAGACTTGTATAGGGATGATTACCATTTGCACAATTGCACTGACAGGTTAGGTTAATAATAGGTTATTAGGCTGCATGTAAATGTAACTATTGGGTACCAGAACTGAATCTCAGTACTGAATGGTCATTGGTAGAATGCTGTCAGTTTCAGATGTGGTAACTGAGATTCTGGCCACATAATGAAAGTGAGTAGCATTTACTTGTTAGCACTGAATTATATTAGGGATGGGTGATACTACAGATATTTAAAAATCTGAAACCAATTTATTGGAAGACTTGTAACCTATTATAAATACCCTGTCATCTTTTTTTATTATTATGCTTTTTGATACAATTATGTGCAGTAATGGATAAAATCTCTAAATGCATTATTTTTATTGTAAGATGTTTGTATTAACAATAGTTTTATTTCAATCTACAGGGGTCAAACTGGATGATTGCTTAAAATGGCATACACAAAGGTGAAACTGTTTATCTTCCTCATCATTTTTAGTGTTCTAACTGGCATCTTGATTTCAAAATGGAAACATATTCTTGGCCAGACTGATGTTTACATTGCTGGAAATCTATATGCAGACACACTATCACCAAAAAACAATAATTCGGATGTACACAATATTCCAAAATCTATAAATTCTATAATCCCTATTAAAAACACAAGCCATTTTGCAGTGTCTGCATTCTTTGATCACAGGCTCAATAAAACTATAAGAGTTATCAGCATAATCAAAAGAAACAGTACACAGCCACTTTATTGCATTTTCTGCAACAATGATCAAGACTGCGAGTTTACTGCGGCTGAAATTGAGATACACACAGATCATTTTGGCTTCCCATTTGGTGCTTCAGATGTGCTGTGCCAGGGCAAACACACCCAGTATGCAACCCACATTGCCATTTCAGCTGATGAACACACAGACATTAATAACCTAGACTTCCTGCCAGTAAAGAACAGAGTGAATGAAAACTCATTCAAGTACAATTTCACCATCTGTATATCCAACCTTTTTGGGAACTACAATAATGTTCTGCAGTTTGCTCAAACTATGGAGATGTACAAGCTTCTTGGTGTACAACGAGTTGTAATCTACAACACCGGCTGTGGTCCTGACTTGGAGAAGCTCCTACAGCACTATGAGAAAGCAGGATTTCTAGAGATTGTGCCATGGCCTATTGACCAGTTCCTTAAGCCATCTGCAGGATGGAATATTAAAATTCATAAAGGGGACATCCAGTACTATGGCCAGTTGGTAACACTCAATGAGTGCATTTACAGACACATGTATCAGTCCAAATATGTCCTGTTGAATGACATTGATGAGATCATCATGCCTTATAAATATGCTAACCTTGCATTATTGATGGAGGCTCTGCAACAGGAGCATAAAGAGGTGACTGTATTTCTCATAGAGAACCACATTTTCCCCAAGACTCAGTTTGAAGAAACTGGTAAGTTTCACCGGCCAGAATGGAAAAGTATTCCTGGTATCAATATCATGGAACACATTTACAGAGAACCAGAAAGGAAAAACATCTACAACCCCACAAAGATGATCATTAACCCTAGGAATGTGATACAAACCTCAGTGCATTCTAGCCTGAAACACATTGGACGGGTCTATAAAGTTCCTTTCGATGTGTGTCGGATTGTTCATGTGAGAAAACCATTACAAAGAAGTCTTACCAAGGAGCAGTTATTTGTTGACACACGAGTGTGGGATTTTGAGCAAGAACTGATACCAAATGTGAATAGAACCCTACAGTTATCTGGTTTGTTGAAAAGTCAAGAGTAATGCTTTTTTGTTGCACATTCATACAGTTATCTAATTAGTCAATAAAATCTAGGTACATCAAATAACAGAATGAGGAAAAATGTGAGATCTCTGTGACAATGAGCATGGCACAGGTATTGGTAAAAAATTGGCTAGTATTTCAGAAACTGCTCCTGAACTTTTCATACACAATAGTCTCAGACTCCACAGATAACCACACTCACTGGACATCTTTGTGTGCATACTGCACTGACACTTTACATACCGTATTATTTATTGTCATTACATTTATATTTATATTTGACTTTTTCTATCTACATACATGTATATACTATATATTATAGATGTTTATATATATTTATATATATATATATATATATATATATATATATATATATTTATATATATATATATATATATATATATATATATATTATAAATATTACATTATATTACATTATCATATTATAGTTATAAATATTATATTATTATACTATTATATTATTTTATTATTGTATTATATATATAATATATAATATATTGTGTATAATATATTGTATTATATTATTATGTTTATATTATATACACATTTTTATATATTTATATTTTTATATACACATATATTTGTATATGTATATCCGATACACAATCGGCTTTATGTAACTATTGGTGTTTTTCATAATTTATCATGTCTTTAATTTCTACTAAGATAGTTTTTATTCTTCCTATTTTTCCATTTATATTTTTATTACCTATATCCCTATACTTTTCTTGTCCACACTCTTTACTTTATACTTTATACTTCAAATGTAGGACAGTCGTAATAAGCATTTCACTACATGTCATACTGTGTATGATTTTGTATGTGACGAATAAAATTTGAATTTGAATTTGACTATTCTACAGTTTGATTTGGAAATCAGACAAACAAGGACTCCACATTCTCTACATAAAAAAGATAAGATAAAAGTAATATGACTATTTTAATTAGATTAAAATGGCTTCATCTGTAAAATGTGTCTCAAATTTTTTTCCCTGAGAGATGTACACTTGTGCTGAAAAAACTTAGACAATGGCATCCCAAGTTGCTTTGAGGACTTTACTAATCCAGCTTACAAACCCATGCAAGAGGTAGGCAGTTCTTTAGCTTATGTTTTCTGTCTTAAGCTGTTTTAATAACATGCTTCTTGTTATGAGTTGCATTTAATTTTCTAACTTGCATTTGATTTTCTTACACTGCCATAAAACATGCTATACAAAACTAAAGCAGTGAAACACAATATTAGTGATGCCTAATATTTAGAAATCAGTACTGTAGTTAATATGAACCTATGAATTTTTTATTTTTGCAATCATCTGTTAGTGGAGCAGTATTCTGATCTAGCAGCAGGAGGCACATTTCTCTAGATAAGCTCTTCTTCCATGAAATATATGAATACTACCAGTTTGGTTTGAACACCCAAAAGGTCTGTGTAACACTAAAGAGAGGTGTCATCTTCTTACTGTAGAGATATGGGACAGATTTTACTGTAATTTATTGTAATTGCATCCTTTAAATGTAAACCATTTTCTCTTGACAGTGGTGGGCAAAGTACACATCTCCTGCACTTGAATGAAAGTAGAGATACCATAGTTAAAAAAAGTCCTCAAATTGAATTTCTACTTGAGTTAAAGTACAAAAGTACTTGTAACCAAATAAACTTAAGTAAAAAACTGCTACATTTATCTAATGTTGTCATTTTTTGTAATTAATTATTCATTTAATTTTAAAAGAATCTGTCACTCTACTCACACATGCCTCTTAATACAAGGTCTCAGAAATTAGATTAAAATACAGATGTTAGTTAACATTAGTCTGAGCAGTCAAGGTGTGCAAGGGGTATATGGGTAGCTGTAAAATGGCAGGATGTTAGAACAATAAGGTTTTCCTGTTAAGATTTATGATATACTTAAGATAGTAACAAATTAAAACCTAATAAAACACCTAAAAAATACAGATGAGACATTTGTGTGTGTGTGCACTTGTACCACTGGCAGGTACTGACGGTAATGCAGGAGTACCAACCAACATCCTGCCCAGGACAGATGAGGAACACAGCTCAGTTCCAACAAAGGTTTACAACACAGCATTATTACCCAGTGCCACGTCCCCTGCTGAGATGTTTTCTTGTGTACAGGCAGGTGAGGAATTCTGTTAGCATTGTGTAGATGTGGGAGCTGAGCATTTCAGAGCAGGTTGTAAGGCAGAGGATTAGGAAAACAAGGTAAGAAGAACCCTGCAAAATGAAGGACTAATGTGTTGTTCTATTTGTAAAACCACACTATACTGCTCAAGGAAATGCCAAGGAATCCACTGGCCAACACACAGAAGAGACTGTAAACTATATACATGCCCAGGTATTAAGAAGTGTGGAGCTCAGACACATGAGAAATCCAAATGTAAATAAGATGTTATGTGACAAAAAGGAGAACATCTGTGAGGGAGCTTTCAGGAAGGAAATGCCTCATTATATGTTTTCTACACAAACAACAAACTCAGGCAGTTTGGGATACAGGTTCACAAATCTGTGCTATAGATGAGGTGTGGAAAGTCAGTCACTTACCTGATGTGCCTTGTAAGGACCACCCACTGGCCCAACGGCGTAATCCAGCGGCGTGGGTAAAGGGATCTTGTGTCCTACCTTTCCTTTGCACTTCTAGAAGAATTTACTTAATTTATTAGAATTTGGCTTTGTACTTTGAACTCTGTGTATAATGATAATCTGACTCCAATTAATAATTAATATAAGTATAATCTGATGCTGATCACAATTTAGAGGGTTGACTATTCTTAATTTATTAAGTATATAGGAAACTGAAATGATTGAACATAACTCCATTTAAACTTAAACCTAGGTTTCTCCTTACAAGTTTTAGTTTTGGTTTGTTGTAATTTAACTTTAAACCGAGGCATTCTCCATTCCAATCCACAACCTAAGATTAAGGATGTGTTTAATAATGATTTCTATAAGCTCAGAATAAGTCAGAAAATTAAAAAACTTTTTATTTTGCCAGGCAGGTTACACTTAAATCATTCTATTCAACTGGAAAAATACAAAACACAATAACAATTAAAATGATCAGCATAGTATGAAAAACTCAAGTTACAGAGCCAAAGTCATACCTGGCAATAGAGACACAATAACAGTGTGTCCAGATTCTCTTCGGACGTGACTTCTGCCAAAACTTCCTTTTACAAGGAAAAGCTTGAGGCTTCTGCACAAGATCCCCGAAAGCTCCACAACATCTTCTCTGCACTACTCAACCCTCCAACTCCACCTGCTCCATCCTCCCTGACTGCTGAAGATTTTGCCACTTTTTACACAGAGAAGATTGAGAACATCTGCCAGACCTTTACGTCCACCCCTACTTCATCTGCATTACACAGCCAGGACTCAGCTACTCCTTCACTGAAGCATCTCTCAACCATAGCAGCAGAAGAGGTTTTGCAAATCATCCACTCCTTCAATCCCACCACCTGCCCACTGGATCCAATCCCTTCCACTATGCTCCAGACCATCTCACCTGACCTCCTGCCCTTCATCACCACAGTCATCAATAGATCCATTACATCAGGACAGGTATCAACTGCCTTTAAGCAAGCAAGGGTTATCCCTATACTAAAGAAACCTACTTTGGATCCCTCTGACATTAATAATTACAGACCAGTATCACTCCTCTCCTTTCTTTCAAAAATTCTTGAACAAATTGTTTATAATCAGCTGTCTGACTATCTCTTGCAGAATAACCTCCATGATCCCAACCAGTCTGGCATCAAAGCAGCACATTCTACAGAGACTGCCCTTTTGGCAGTCACTGAGAAACTACATATTGCTAGATCAGCCAAGCTGTCATCAGTCCTCATCCTCCTTGACCTTACTGCAGCATTTGACACTGTTAACCACAAGACTCTCTTGTCCACCCTCAGGAGTCTTGGAATTTGTGGAACAGCATGGGAATGGTTTGCTTCCTACCTGGATGGTCGCTCATATCAGGTTACATGGAAGGGATTGACATCTGCCCCACGCAGACTGTCTACTGGTGTCCCACAAGGTTCAGTACTTGGTCCTCTCCGTTTCTCCCTCTACACTCACACTCTTGGCAAAGTGATATCCTCACGTGGCTTTTCATACCACAGCTATGCTGATGACACCCAACTTATCTTCTCCTTCCCTCCCTCAGATACCACAGCTTCTACCCGAATCTCAGCATGTCTGGCAGACATTTCATCCTGGATGACAGCTCATCAGCTGAAACTTAATCCCAGCAAAACTGAACTGCTGGTCATCCCAGGTGATTCATCCCCAGACAAGGATCTTGCATTATCTCTGGACAACTCAATGATCTCCCATTCAACCACTGCTCACAACCTTGGGGTAACCATGGACAATCAACTGTCCTTTTCCTCCCATGTTGCCAATGTGACACGCTCAAGTCGGTTTCTTCTGTACAACATCAGAAGGATCCAACCATGTCTATCCACACAGGCTACTCAAGTGCTTGTTCAGTCTCTGGTCATTTTGAGACTGGACTACTGCAACTCTTTACTGGCAGGTCTTCCTCTGAATGCAACTCGTCCACTGCAAATGATCCAAAATGCAGCTGCACGGCTTGTATTCAACCTGCCTAAGTTCTCCCACACCACCCCACTGCTGCGTTCCCTCCACTGGCTTCTGGTAGCTGCACGCATCAGATTCAAAACACTGATGCTTGCCTACAAAGCCAAGAATGGACCAGCACCATCTTACCTCAAAGATCTTATTACTCCTCGCACTGCTCCTCGCTTCCTCCGATCCACTAGCACTGCCCGACTGGTCCCACCATCTCTCAGGGTAAAAGGTAGGTATTCATCTAGCCTCTTCTCTGTTCTGGCACCAAGGTGGTGGAATGAACTTCCCCTAGATGTCCGCACAGCAGAGTCTCTGACTGTCTTCAAATGACGTCTTAAGACCTACCTTTTCCTGAGGCACTTAAACTAGCTCTTACCTTTCACTGTTTATGTTATATGTTATATGGTTTATTTAAAAAAATAAATAAATAAATAAAAAAAAAAAAATCCAATTTTAGGCGAATGGTATCCTAAGTCTGTAACCTATTGAACCAGTGTTAATGTTTTCAATGATAGTGACTTAAAGCACTTTTGTACGTTGCTCTGGATAAGAGCGTCTGCCAAATGCCAGAAATGTAAATGTAAATGTGTGGGAAGTTTTGCCAATGCACCCTATATACCCAAGAGAGACAGAGGGTTGTAAAATCTATGGGTCCACAAAAGACCTGGTTTTGAATAGGTCGTAAAGACACACCTGGATCAGAGATTGATCGTGATCTATGTTTTTAGTTTTGGGACCCAGAGGTAACCCTAGATAAGGGTTGTAAAGGACATAGTAGGACAAGAGCTTGGATTGTTATCTTGTGACCTGAGAGGGGGTTGAATAAGGTCATAAGGACATACATTATATTGCCAAAAGTATTCGCTCACCCATCCAAATAATCAGAATCAGGTGTTCCAATCACTTCCATGGCCACAGGTGTATAAAATCAAGCACCTAGGCATGCAGACTGTTTTTACAAACATTTGTGAAAGAATGGGTCGCTCTCAGGAGCTCAGTGAATTCCAGCGTGGAACTGTGATAGGATGCCACCTGTGCAACAAATCCAGTCGTGAAATTTCCTCGCTCATAAATATTCCACAGTCTACTGTCAGCTGTATTATAAGAAAGTGGAAGTGTTTGGGAACGACAGCAACTCAGCCACAAAGTGGTAGGCCACGTAAACTTACGGAGCGGGGTCAGCGGATGCTGAGGCGCATAGTGCAAAGAGGTCGCCAACTTTCTGCAGAGTCAATCGCTACAGACCTCCAAACTTCATGTGGCCTTCAGATTAGCTCAAGAACAGTGTGCAGAGAGCTTCATGGAATGGGTTTCCATGGCCGAGCAGCTGCATCCAAGCCATACATCACCAAGTGCAATGCAAAGCGTCGGATGCGGTGGTGAAAGCACGCCGCCACTGGACTCTAGAGCAGTGGAGACGCGTTCTCTGGAGTGACGAATCGCACTTCTTCACCTGGCAATCTGATGGGTTTGGAGGTTGCCAGGAGAACGGTACTTGTCTGACTGCATTGTGCCAAGTGTAAAGTTTGGCGGAGGGGGGATTATGGTGTGGGGTTGTTTTTCAGGAGCTGGGCTTGGCCCCTTAGTTCCAGTGAAAGGAACTCTGAATGCTTCAGCATACCAAGACATTTTGGACAATTCCATGCTCCCAACTTTGTGGGAACAGTTTGGAGCTGGCCCCTTCCTCTTCCAACATGACTGTGCACCAGTGCACAAAGCAAGGTCCATAAAGACATGGATGAGAGAGTCTGGTGTGGATGAACTTGACTGGCCTGCACAGACTCCTGACCTCAACCCGATAGAACACCTTTGGGATGAATTAGAGCGGAGACTGAGAGCCAGGCCTTCTCGTCCAACATCAGTGTGTGACCTCACAAATGCGCTTCTGGAAGAATGGTCAAAAATTCCCATAAACACACTCCTAAACCTTGTGGACAGCCTTCCCAGAAGAGTTGAAGCTGTTATAGCTGCAAAGGGTGGACCGACGTCATATTGAACCCTATGGATTAGGAATGGGATGCCACTTAAGTTCATATGCGAGTCAAGGCAGGTGAGCGAATACTTTTGGCAATATAGTGTATCTCCAACAGGATGTGTAAACACTCAGTACACTCTGATTTGGAAATTAGACCTTTTTCACCAGTCGCACCATGACCTTTAGAATGACATTAAATATCAATCACATCACATAGTAAGTATATCATCATATTTTTTCAGTAATTCCTTGAGATTAGAACCTGAAGGGTAAGAGAATTTACATTAGGGTAAAGCCTTCTTGGTGAGATCCAGAAGATAGTTACACCATTTCTATATGAATTGTTTTTTAATGATGCACTTTCCAAAACCTCCCAAAGTCCCCAAAGTTTCTGTTTTTTGCTTGAAGATAAAACTTTATCACACTCAATATTCATATTTTTGTTAGCCACATTACAGCCTTTAGGAGACGTGACAGAGTTTATTGACCCATTTGGACCTTTACAAATTGAAGCCACAAATGGGACAGATATACCATATATTGGATGGCTTCAAGTGTCCTTTCAGCCTACAGCTAGTAATGATGAGTTGCTAATTCCTGTGCTAGTTTAAAAGGGTATCAGCAACAGTACCCTATAATTGGCTTTAATGTCATTGAAGGCATCATGATTGACAGTATGCAGGGCCAAACAAAACATGGTGTAACCCTGTCAACTTAGAGGGTTACTATTATTACTAAAATGTTACATTTTTGTTGTTTGGGATTTCTGGAATGTCAGTGTAAAGTCACTATTTTGATTATATTCTGTTAAAAAGTTATGTATTGTTTTTATGTTGAATTTATGTTGAAACGGGAGTGAGTTGGTCAGTTTATGTTGAGGAGAAAAGTAGAGAGAGTAAACCACGCCCCTATGTGGACACCGTACTTTGCAGCACAGTGCAACAACGGAGGGTAGCCGACAGCACAGCAGTAGGGGTGGGCGATACTGCAAAATTTGGTATCGATCCGATACCAAGTAAATACAGGGACAGTATCGCCGATATTGATACCGATACCGATACTTTTACTTTCTAAAAGCATGAACTTGAGCCTACATCAACTTTCCTGTAGAGTAGAGCAGTTTGTCATGACTTATGAAGTGAATGCATCATTAATATACTAAATCAGAATACATTTTCTTGAACACTAAAAGATTTTGTAATTTGTGCTCTCAAAGCACCTGTATTTGTGTTTGTTAAAACCCAGGACAGATTTTAAACACTTCTAAGCCAAATAAAAAATACATTTTTTATTACTGTAATGAACTGAATTTGCAAAAATGAAATTTGCACAAAAGTATTACAAGAGAACAATGATCTTTTTTAAACTTACATTTTCTTTTCTTTAGTCTGGGATTTTTGTTCAGAAATAATATAATTAAACAATTTCTCTTTTAGCACTTCTTTGTCTTTAAACAAATAACTTTAAAACACATACACAAATACATTTTATATAAACAAAGTGCACAAAATTATTACTGTAGAACAAATGATTTTAAATCTTTTTTAACAGTTTTTGTTCAGTGTTTTGTTCAAAATAAAATAAATAAAATGTTTCCCTTTCATTAGACACATCTGCCTCATTTTATAAAAAAGTGAACAGCTTGTAAAAATGAAGTAAATACAGTGCAGATAACTGAACAAAAGCACATACTATTGCATCTGAGTCTGTCTTTGGTTTTATAACCCAAAAAAACTCCTATATCCAAGGAAATATTCCCTGCAGCCCCCTTTTAAACCCTGACACCTTGTTAAGACTTGGAGGTTTATGTCCAGAAACAATAGCATGTTTACATGTTTCCCTTTCTACAACATCACAGTTTGCAATGTTTTCATTTACTGCAGTAAAATAAGTCCACACGACGCTCCTCTTTCTTTCTGTCATCTCTCATTCAGAGCAGCCAAAAATGCTTGTGTTTGTCGCAGCTGAGTCACGTGATTTGCAGGACAACTGAACACAGCAGAGTAGGGGCGGAGCAACGTGTGCGTACGAGTCGAGATATAAAAGGAGCAACTTATTCAGAGACATGTAAGCTTTTTGATGAACAAGAGCAACGTACTTCAGAATAGATTAGAGAATTTTAAACTAAAGTATCGATCTCGGGAGGGTGGTATCAATCCGATATCAATACCAACGTTGGTATCGATACTATCGATATTAGGATTGATTCGCCCACCCCTACACAGCAGGCTCCATCCAGGAGTGTTTTTTTCCCTCTGTGCAAAAGACCCTTTTTCACAACTTCGGTTGTGAAAAACTTGTCAGGTTACAGTTACAGCTGTTTTCCTTCATGGAGGTTCGCTAGGAATAAACTTCAACCATTGTTGGTGAGTTGAGAACTTTGAAGTGAACAATAGAGGCAAATGCATACTAGCTAATAGCTAGCGGATAACGGTTAGCGCCGCTAAGCTAATGTTGCTAAGCTAGCGCCACGTTTTTTGAGTTGCTAAAGTAGTTTTTTGTATATGTAGAGTTTTTTTTGACAAATTCAAACGTTATTTTAAAAACTATATTGACTACCAGCGTGTTAAGTGGTGTGTGTGTGTTTGATAGAGATTCAGTGCATTGAAGATTTTCTAACTATAGTTGCTCTGTGGCGTCGTGCTGCCGCCACTGTGAGGCTTCAGGAGAGGCCTGTATTTTGTTGCCTTTGGTGAGAGAAAACATTTATCAGAATTTATTTTATTTCATTGTGATTTACACTGGAAGAATGTTTAAGTTTATTAACATGATGCATTACATATAAATATGATTGCTTAGAGTCTTTCTGACTGTGTTACACAGGTCAGGTTTTTTTGTTGTTGTTGATATTGGTTGGATTGGACAAACGAAGATTTCATCCAGGGATGGCGAGCCACTCCACCAGGACCCATAGTGAAGATTTCTGGATTTGAAAGTACTTTGAGTTTCCCTGGATGAACTGTGATCCACATTGTTTCTGCCTGTGTGGTAGGACAAAACCTGCACTCACCTGCTCCTCTGTGCACACCACTTGGAGAACAAGGAATTGAAACCTTCGCACTTATTAGTTAGGTGTTTACAAAGACTATCAAAAAATCCCCGGGGTTTAGGTCCATGTTTTGTTTATTATTTTTCTCATTTTGTTTTATGGACCCATGATTTTCTTTTGTAATATTACACATAATTTAAGAAGTGTGAATAATACATTGTTATTACCTAAAACATCCTGTCTCTGTCCCATTAGTTACTCATTCTGCTCCAGGAGCCAAACCTCCATAACTGGTCCATCACCTGAGCATTTAATCTAACACTTGGGTGTTACAATGGGAACAAGGAAAAAAAACTGGTGGAGATGGTGAAAGCTGTGTTTTTTCACCTCAGTAAAAGCCTTTGTTAATACAGTGACAGTAGAGCATACATACAAGTATAGTGTGAGAACAGCCACTCTGTCCGAATTGAGTGTCAAGTACAGGCCTCACCCTTTAGGAAGGACAAGACCCTAATATTTGAGCCCCATGAGAACCCACAGTGGCCTGAAGGGCTTTAGGTTTGTGAGACACTTGTGTCATTGAAGGCAGGACTGATCCCAACAATCACTGTTCATGTGCAAAGGCCAAAAAGTCACAACATTACACTGGCAGGAGGAACTATTATTTAGTTTGTACAGTCAATTAGATCAGATTATCCCACCTATATATTTAAAGCAGTGTCAAGAACACTTGCATAAAGATTACTTACACTACCTCATAGCACAGAGACGGGTCGAAAAATCTGTCTCTTCTTACTCTTCTCCAGTGAGATTGACTACAGAGAACTCAACAAAAAGTCTCACCCAGATCGCCACCCCATCCCCAGGGTACAGGACATTATGGACAGCCTGACAAAAGACATCCTCTTTTTACTGCTGGACCAGGGTATTCCAGGGATTCATGGCCAAGGACAGCAGGCTTTTAACAGCTTTTGTAAACCCCAGGGGGCTGTATGAATGGGTTCACATCCTGACCCATTCATGGAATACACCTGCAGAATTCCAACACTGCATTGAAGAAGAGTGCCTGGAGGGCTTAAGGAATGAGATATGTATACCCTAACTTGATGATGTTCTTGTATTTATCAGGACATTCGATGATCTCCTCAGTCCCCTTTAAATTTCATATGAAAACGGCGGCAGACTTCGGCTCCTCCCCGTCTTTCAGCGCGTTCTTCTATCCGCAGTCCGCGGCGTCACAGAGCGAGGATCAGAGGACAAGTGTGTGTGTGTGTGTGTGTGAGATCAGGAAGACTCGTATTTGGCTTGTTCTATACTCAAATGTTAGACACATCTATGCCATACAGTGGAATGCTGCAATAAGCTTACCATCCTACCCTGTTAGTCAAACCTTTATTTTAATTAATTATTATTATTTTTTTTTTACTATTATACCCACATTGGGGGCTGAGCCCCCCTTAAATGAAAATCCTAGAATCGTTCCTGGTGTAGAGTTTATGGAGAATGGCAGAATTTTAGGAGGGCTGTGTAAAAATGTTAAGGGGGCTAAAGCCCACCTAAAAATGGCCTGGCGTCGTCCATGCTACTACCATATGCTTTCTGCTATCTGCTACCATATGCGATTTAGTAGGACTGTGCTCAGTATCATTTATCTGATCAGTGGAGGTTTCTGTCACCGATGACGTGGTTGCGTCCTCCGTTACTGACTGGTGTAACTCGCTTTGCTTCTGTGTCCCACTATCTTGATAAAAGGTGTGCAGTTCCATCTTCTCAGGATCTCTTTTGATCAGACACACCATCAGCTTTTCTCGTGGATTTAAAAAAATTTAAAAATATGTTTGACCGTCTCTTTGACATTTTTAAAATATCATATTTATTTAGGTAGATCAATAAACCATTCTTTTTTCCGCTGCTCTCTGCGCACGAAACAATAATCACCAACCAATGAGAGTAATTGTAACAAGTAAAGTTTAACTTTTACGCGTATTCTCAACGTAGCTTAATGCATTAAGTCGTTTTATTTCACTATACACAAATAGGCCTAATATATTATTCATCACTCTAAACACTTTAATGTAAATAATGACATTATTCTCAAAATATTACGAATTTAATCCCGTATTGCTACGAACCTCGTGATTTTTACTTAGTGTTAACTTTATTCGCGAAATACTACTTTGTCACAATTTTATTTAGTTTGACTTTTTTTCTGGAATAACTACCAGTTAAATTTTGCATTATAATGACTTTAATCTCAAGAGGTTTTCTATTTTAATTTTTATCTTTGCACAAGCATCTTTAAAGTTGAACAAACAAAGTTATGCGCAGATGGCAGGAAACACCAGCGCAATTAAGTATTTACAAAGCACATAAAAATACTTCGCAGCTTTACACTCACACAGTCACGGGTAAATTTATACATATTCATTTAAAATGTAAATATTGCTATATATGTATTAAAGTATTAAAATATATATATAAGAACTGCGTTATACTGTATAATGTGCTCTGGCCAAAGTTGTACCATGTGCCACCTGGTGGGAATTCTGTGAAGTACAACACATGCATTTAAATACCAAAGCGCCGACTCGCAGAATCTCGCGGCTCACTGCGGGCAGAATCGCGGCATGCCGTGGGAAAAAGCGCGCATTTTTAAATGCCACATCTGTATAAAACATCAACCTCCAGAACGATGAATGTGGACTTTCTTTCAGACAAGCTAAACATGCTTTGAGGCAGCAGCTAATAGCACAAACAGCATGCATGCTGAGATATCCGGAGAGGTAAAAACATACACCATCTCAGAGCATGACGTAACGAGGGCATTCAGGAGAGTGAATTCCAGGAAGGCAGCAGGACCAGACGGTATCATTCAACCTCTCCATGGAACAGTCTGTAGTCCCTCATGCTTTAAACTGTCCACTATTGTTCCTGTCCTGAAGAAACTTCAGCCTGCCTGCCTCAACGACTACCACCCTGTAGCCCTGATCTCAGTAGTAATGAAGTGCTTTGAAAGACTGGTCAGAGACTTCATCACTGCTTCTCTACCAGACACACTGGATCCACTTCAGTGCACTTACTGCCATAACCACTCTACTGAGAATGCCATTACACATCTTCTCCATACAACAATGAGCCACCTGGATTACAGGAATGGAAATGATGTGTAAATGATGTTTGTGGACTACAGTTCAACATTTAACACCATAATTCCCTCCACACTCACCTCTAAGTTGGAGATCCTGGGACTCAGCCCGTCCCTGTGCCAATGGATCGCCATCTTTCTCACAGATAGACCACAAGCTGTAGGAGTGCGCAAACATGTCTCATCCTCCCTCACCCTCAGCACTGGAGCTCCTCAGGGTTGTGTTCTAAGCCCCCTGCTGTACTCACTGTACACTTACGACTGCATGGTCACTTCCAACTCCACCACCATCATCAAGTTTGCTGACGACACTGTTGTGGTGGGCCTGATCTCCAATAACGATGACGGCCTACCTACAGGAGATCAAGAACCTGGAGAGATGGTGCCAGGAGAACAATCTTCTCCTAAATGTCAGCAAGACTAAGGAGTTAAAGGTGGACTTCAGCATGAAGCAGGAGATCAACGTGACCCCAGTGGAGAGAGTGGACCATTTCTGGTACATAGGTGTTCACATCATGCAGGACCTGTCATGGTCCTGTCACATCAACACCCTGGTGAAGAAGACCTGGCAGCATCTGTACAACCTAAGACGCTTAAGGGACATTAAACTACCCTCTCAGGTGCTAAAGACTTTCTACACCTGCACCACTGACAGCATCCTGATGGGTAGTGTCACTTCTGGGTTTGGGAACAGCACCATGCAGGACAGGCAAGCCCTCCAGAGGGTGGTGCAGTCAGCTGAACATACCATCCGCAGTGAGCTCCCTGACTTGCAGGCCACCTACAGCAAGCGTTGCTGGACTCCAGGGCCAGGAAGTTAGTAAAGGACCTCAGCCATTCCAACTATGGACTCTTTTCTTTGTTGTGTTCAGGGAAATGCTTCCGCTCCTTAAAGGCAAACATAGAGAGAATGAGGAGGAGCTTCTTCCCACAGGCCATTCGAACCAGGAGTTTCCGGGAGCTCCATGTTTTTGCTTTTGGCTCCCATATATTATTTATTTATTTATTTATTTATTTATTTATTTATTTATTTATTTATTTATTTATTTATTCATTTTTATATTCATAGCAAAAAGAAAAAGACATAGCAAAAGAAACAGGAACATATATACACATACATACACACATACATGAGACAATAAAATTAAAAGGCATACATTCACAATGCAATATCAGATCAGCTCACTCAGCAAATATTCAATACAGAATAATTCAATACAAAGTATCCACCTCTAGATTGGTGATCAAAGAGAAAGGGGACGCTGGAAGTGCTGGGTGGGTGGGGGGTAAGAAGGTAGGTCATTTTGGAGCATTTCAACATAATCACGAAAGGGTCGCCAAATTTTATGAAAAGTAGCATTTGGATGCTGTGGAGAGTACCTAATTTTCTCCAATTTTATGAAATAGAGAACATCTCTAATCCAGTGAGGACTTTTCCAATTCAATAGGATTAGATGCCTAGCCAAAAGAGTTAAAAATGCAACAAAGTCAGAAAAGTAAGAGGGCATAGAGCAGTCAGGTGGCAAAAACATTATCAGTGTAAAGGTCTGCAAAAGTTTCCAATCCAAGACCTTTCCAGGAAGCATAAGCAGTGTCCAAAATAGAAGGGTGAAACACAGAGTTGGAGTGGATTGGAGAAAGGAGGGGGATGTTGTACAGACCAAAATGGCGTATAAATTGGGTCCAAATTTTGAGACTGTTTTTAACAATAATATTTTTTGCATTTTTTATAGGTGACATTGTGTAAGGGAGACAGAGAAGGGCAGCCAGGGATGAGGGCTTACAAGAGGCATTCTCAGTTTGAAGCCATGCAGGCGGGTGGATTAAATTACTTGAATGGAACCAACAGAGAATAGAGCGTATATTAGCTGCCCAATAATATAATAAAAAATTAGGAAGAGCAAGACCTCCAAATTGTTTTGTCCTCTGCAGAATGACTTTTCGAATCCTTGGAGTTTTTTTTTTATTCCATAGAAACTCAGAAATACAACTATCCAGAACAGCAAAAAAGGACTTTGGAATAAAAATTGGGATGCATGTAAATAAATATAAGAATTTAGGGAGCACATTCATCTTAATGCAGTTGACCCTGCCAATCAATGATAAAGGGAGGAGAGACCACAATCACTTTTGCTTAAGTTTAATTTGTAGCCAGAAATCATACCAAAATCTACTAACAGGTCCAGTACCAAGGGGATGGAAGTGTCGGGATCAGACATGTATAACAATAGATCGTCTGCATATAGAGACAGCTTATGCTCCATGCCTCCCCTTTGTATTCCAGCCATCACACTGGATCTTAAAGCGATCGCCAAAGGCTCAATGGCTATTGCAAATAGAAGTGGGGATAGAGGGCAGCCTTGTCTGGTCCCACGGCCAAGAGAGAAATAGTTAGAAAAGTTATTATTTCTTCTTATACCTGCCAAAGGGGATGTATATAAAAGCCTGATCCAAGTAATAAACTGATCAGGAAAACCAAATCTCCTCAGTGTGTAAAACAAGTAATGCCACTCGACTCTGTCAAATGCCTTCTCTGCATCCATGGAAATAACTAATTCTGGGGATTTTAGAAGATGGAGAATAGAGAATGTTTAGTAGGTCTAATATTGTGGAATGAATGTCTGTTTTTAATAAAACCGGTTTGATCTAAAGAAATTACACTGGGCAGAACTGGTTCCAAGTGTCTTGCTAAGACTTTAGCTAACAGTTTTATATCAGCAGAGTAAGGAGATTGGGTGATATTTACTACACTGTGAAGGGTCTTTAACTTCTTTGAGAATAAGGGAAATAATAGCCTGATGTAGAGTGAGAGGAAGGATTCCTGAGCTGTACACATGTTGAGCAGGAGAGGTAATGATTTACTAGAGAATGTTTTTAAAAAATTCTACAGGGAAGCCATCTGGGCCTGGACATTTGCCATTCTGCATCGAATTAAGAGCAGTCTTAATTTCATCTAATGTAAGTGGGGTAACTAATTTAGAGGAGACATTGGGGTCAATGCAAGGCATACTAAAAGAGCTGAAGAAATTGTCAAACTGTCAACAGTGTCTTCTGAGGTGTATAAAGACACATAAAACAGGGACAAGAGGGAAAAAGGAGAATTGTTTTGTGTTAGGATTGAAAAAATGCCAGACTTCAGAAACACCATACTGTTCCATAAAAACTACTAGCAGATTTAGACACGGTCGAGTTGAGGAGCGGTCCAAGAGAGGGTCTAAACAACAGTTGAAATTCCCACCCAGAACTAATTGGTTGGAGTGTAGATCAGGGAGAGAAAACAAAATTTTCTTGAAGAACGCCTCAATATCCCAATTAGGGCCATAAATGTTTGCCAGGACCATACAAACTCCATTGATCTGGCCTTTGAGAATAATGAAACACCCGTTGGGATCCGAAATAACCTCAGACACAGAGAGGGGGACAGATTTGTGGATGAGAATGGCCACACCCTGAGACTTACTCTGGAAACTAGAGTGATACAGCTGGCCTACCCAGCCTTTTTTTTTAATTTTAAGATGGTCTGCAGGCTTGAGATGTCTTTCCTGGATAAAAGCAATGTGGGTATTTAACTGTTTCAAATAATTGAGAACTTTGTTATGCTTCGCTGGGGAATTCAGGCCCTTGACATTCCAACTTGTAAATTTTAGTGTACCACTAGGATTTGTTCTATTATTCATTACAAAAATAGACTGGAATTTCTAATGAAATGGTCAAATTTGCAACACTGTCCACAGCCCCCATAAACCCAACCCAGCCACCAACACACCTTGATTGTAGCAGATGATGATACAGCAGATGAGGATACAGTACTATGACAGGATTGCATGTGAATTGACGAAAAAGTAAAATATAGAAAACAAACAAACAACAAAACAACAACAAAAAAAAAACAACAACATCAACACCAAAAAACCTTTAAGCCCACCCTCCCACCCCAGTCCAAATGCTACCAATAGCAACTGGAACCACTTTGTTGTGCCAACCGGCATGTTTGCTAGCTCTTTAACCTCCCATAACTATAATACAACCTCAATATTTTTAACTAAGATTTCTGACAACACAGAGAAGACAAATATGATGATAATAATAAATAATATTAATAATAATTAAAATATTGTTAACAAATAAATACTTAAATTAAGCTTAATACTTAAAGTTCTGAGAAATGTAATAATGACAAATGTCAAATGAATATTCACACCATTCTAAAAAACAAAGTTACTTAATTTAATTAAATAAAATAGAAATAAACTACAAAAGCTGACAGTGGGACAGAACTAGGTGCTTAGAGTTGAAACATAAACACAGCGGACTGTATAACTGGGGCATAAATAAGCCTGTGAGAGTTTTTGCAAAGAAAATGAGAGAGAAAAGAAGAAGAAAAAAAACCCATCAGCTCCATTATATCAGGATTACTAGTCCATATTTAGAGTTCACAATCTAGCATCTTGTGTCTGAAAGATTTTTACAGGGGAAAAAAATGGTGTAAAAAATAGTCTTCTGTCGAATCTAATTGTACAGTGCAAATGCTGAGGGAAAAAACAACATACACTATATTGCCAAAAGTATTCACTCACCTGCCTTGACTCGCATATGAACTTAAGTGACATCCCATTCCTAATCCATAGGGTTCAATATGACGTCGGTCCACCCTTTGCAGCTATAACAGCTTCAACTCTTCTGGGAAGGCTGTCCACAAGGTTTAGGAGTGTGTTTATGGGAATTTTTGACCATTCTTCCAGAAGCGCATTTGTGAGGTCACACACTGATGTTGGACGAGAAGGCCTGGCTCTCAGTCTCCGCTCTAATTCATCCCAAAGGTCTATCGGGTTGAGGTCAGGACTCTGTGCAGGCCAGTCAAGTTCATCCACACCAGACTCTGTCATCCATGTCTTTATGGACCTTGCTTTGTGCACTGGTGCACAGTCATGTTGGAAGAGGAAGGGGTCAGCTCCAAACTGTTCCCACAAAATTGGGATCATGGAATTGTCCAAAATGTCTTGGTATGCTGAAGCATTCAGAGTTCCTTTCACTGGAACTAAGGGGCCAAGCGCAGCTCCTGAAAAACAACCCCACACCATAATCCCCCCTCCACCAAACTTTACACTTGGCACAATGCAGTCAGACAAGTACCGTTCTCCTGGCAACCGCCAAACCCAGACTCGTCCATCAGATTGCCAGATGGAGAAGCGCGATTCTTCACTCCAGAGAACGTGTCTCCACTGCTCTAGAGTCCAGTGGCGGCGTGCTTTACACCACTGCATCCGACGCTTTGCATTGCACTTGGTGATGTATGGCTTGGATGCAGCTGCTCGGCCATGGAAACCCATTCCATGAAGCTCTTTGCGCACTGTTCTTGAGCTAATCTGAAGGCCACATGAAGTTTGGAGGTCTGTAGTGATTGACTCTGCAGAAAGTTGGCGACCTCTTCGCACTATGCGCCTCAGCATCCGCTGACCCCGCTCCGTCAGTTTACGTGGTCTACCACTTCGTGGCTGAGTTGCTGTCGTTCCCAAACACTTCCACGTTCTTATAATACAGCTGACAGTTGACTGTGGAATATTTAGGAGCGAGGAAATTTCACGACTGGATTTGTTGCACAGGTGGCATCCTATCACAGTTCCACACTGGAATTCAATGAGCTCCTGAGAGCGACCCATTCTTTCACAAATGTTTGTAAAAACAGTCTGCATGCCTAGGTGCTTGATTTTATACACCTGTGGCCATGGAAGTGATTGGAACACCTGATTCTGATTATTTGGATGGGTGAGCGAATACTTTTGGCAATATAGTGTATCTGCTCATAGTAGAAAATGACCAATGGGCAGAAGCTATTTTCTCGCTATTTGGTAGCATGATTCGGAGTTGAGCAGGGTAGAGAAGTGCAGGTTTGAAGCCAAAAAAGGATTTTTTGTACCTTATAATGTACAATTGTAAAATGTAACAAATGTAAGGGTGATTATGACTACATTTTTGTAGTAATTAACCACTTTACACATTTTGCCCAGGCGTATGCCACTTCCAAATCTGTCAAAACAGCCACAGATAAAATCTTTAACAACTATGCACTGAGGTTTGGTTTACCAACAAGAATACACCATGATCAATGTGGAAAATTCCACATTGCTCCCCGCAACTGCCAGTTGATACAGTATGTTATTTAACTTGACCTTAGAAGGGGATGGTAATCACCAGAACTACATGGAAAAGTAGAAGCAGGGTACAGTATGGATGAAGCATATAAGATCACAAGAGAAATGCTCATAAAGAGACATCATGACAGTAAAGTAAAAAGCTCAGTATTGCTACCTGGTGATTGTGTCTTTATCAGGAACATGACATCCTGAGGTGGTCCAGGTAAGCTGAGGAACCATTGGGAAGACACTGTCCATACAGTTGTGAGTCAAGTGACTAAATATATTCCTGTCTATGAACTCAGACCAGAGAAAGGGAGGGGAAGATCAAGGATTTTACATCGTAATCTTCTCCTCCCATGCGACAACCTGCCACTTGAAACATCAGCACCGCCACAAGTGAAGAAAAAGGTGTGCAGAGAAATGAGGAAGTAGGGCAGTCAGAGGAAGAGTGTGACGATGATGATAAGTACTATCCGGTTCCATTCCCACAGCAGCCCAAACCATATTCACTTGACACAGTGAATCCTGCATATGCTTGTACACCTATGGAGGCTGAATGCATACAGCCAGAGCAGGACATGTCAGCTGAGCCAGAGGAGGAACAAGGAGTAACAAACCAGATGGAGTGTTCGCCAGAGAGAGACGACAGTTACATGAATGACCAACATGTAGGGGACTCTGTCCCATCACCTGCACCTAGTGAAACTATTCCCACAGGTTGGACATTGTCAGTCAAAAAGAAAAAAAGCAGAAACATGGACTCGGTATTTACACATAAGATTAAGAAAGTATGAAAAATGTTCAAACATTTCATTTGACCAGACAAAATGTTAGTCTGAAATGTTGCTTTTTGTGTTTTTGTGTTTATAGTTTGCTCGCTATTTGCATGAATGGTCAAAGACTGGGATGTTGGGGACAACATCTATTTTGAGGGGGGTATGTGACAGATGTGTGAAATATGCATCTAGAGAAAGAAATCTTTCTCTCTGCAAAAATCTAATTTTCCTGTGTAATGTTCCTGTTGCAAATATCACTGTATTTTCACTGTGTGTGTAATTTTTATTATTATTATTTATTTTTCTTTTTTGCAATGTTCATTGGGATTGACTATTTCCTTTAATATTTTCCCTTATTTAAGGTAATTAAGCTCCACAAAACACAATGTGCTATTTAACAAATGTTATTAAGAGGTCTTTCTATGCTGTTGTAAAATATGCAGAAATGAAGTATGTTTTGCATGGTTTTATTATTTAAGAATTCACGGCTAACTGCTTGTAGGCTAACTATTTCTAGGCTAACTACATAAGCTAGCTATATTAACACGTGGTCCCTTTGAAGAGCCAGATGTAAAGACTGACTGGAATTTGTTTGCCATTATGGTGTTAAAATTGTTCAGTTTTACAATTGTGTCTGGTCCTATGAGTTTTAATTGCATGTTGTGATAATATGCCAGCAAAATGGGTCTGTTAAAAAAAGTTAAAATGTATTTCACATATTTCATGTTGTAATTCAATTTAAGATTAATTACAAATGAGTGACTATGAGAGCAGTGTGTCAGTTTTTTTCATTCTTCTCCTGTTACTATTTTCCTTTATTTAAGGGGTACAACATGTGTGTGTCCCAATGTTTACAGGACACATGTATTTGTGATGGGTACTACAAGACAAAAATGTCCATTATATAAAGACAGGGTCTGTGGCTTGTAAATTGTTTTCTACATAAAGTGCTTAAAAATGAAAATATATACATCAAGGCAGAAGAAAATAGTGAGTACTATAGGGTGACAGTCTGACTGGGTAACTCCTACAGAATAACTAATGCGTGCTGGGGACTCCTGTGTTTTGGGGAATCAGTTTTAAACAAATGACAAGCAAGGATCTATGCAAATTCACTTTAACAGAAACTTTTAACACTTTACAGATTCAGAAGAAAAAAAGTACAAATTCAGCAGTCAATATTTCAGTGTTTAGTAACTAATGCTTTGGTGTGTGATGGGCAATTACAGTATTTGTGCAGTAGTCTTGTCTTGTTTTTACATAAAAAAAGCTATGGAAAAGAAAATTTACTTGGTGACTGGTCAAATATCAACAATAAAAGTTGACCTATTGGGTTATTAAGTTACTGTATAATATCAGTAACATTGCTATAGACTGCTGCTCAGGAGTTACTGATTAGTTTACCTTACTTAACTAACTAAAGTGTTACTAGCCATGCACTACATAATTCATAAAATGACAGATTTATTCACATACACAATAAAATTCTTAATTGTTGCAGGCTAACATTAGATTTTATACTAAAGAAAATCGCCATTATGATTATCACAGGACATGCTCACCTCTACATGTTTTTTCTAATATGATGGAGAATTCTTGTAAGGCAAAATCGTTGTAAGAGCAGACATCTAAATGTGAAAGACTCTCTTCTGTTCTACAACTTGAAACAAATCCTGCAGGTATGACCACAGGTAGACCAGTAGTTTGCATCATATTGATGATGCAAATGACATGCTGAGGGGATATCTCTTATTTTTACACTTGGTATGGATTTGATAACTCACAGGACTACCTGATCCTCCTTATCCTCCTGGTGTTATAAAAACCACGGACGTCTGGATGAAGTAATAATATCAGTAACACTGAAAAGGTATGTCTAATTACCAATGGTGGGCAAAGTACACATCTCCTGTATTTAAGTGAAAGTAGAGATACTCTAGTTAAAATGTTACTCTGGTAAAAGTAGAAGTCCTCTATTTGAATTTCTACTTGAGTTAAAGCACAAAAGTACTTGAATACAAATGTTCTAAAGTAAAAAAGGACTCTAATGCAGGGGTGTCCAATCTTATCCGGAAAGGGCTGGTGTGGGTGCAGGTTTTCATTCCAACCAAGCAGAAGCTATACCTGATTCCAACTGGCTAATCAGTAGATCTTGGCTTTCAGTAGACTCAGGCGTGGCTTCTGCTCAGTTGGAATGAAAACCTACACCCACACTGGCCCTTTGCAGATAAGACTGGACACCCCTGCTCTAATGTGATCATTTTTTCTAATTAACTATTACATTTTTTGTGAGAGGATACATGATTTCACAAATATGATGTTGAATTCTAAGTAAAATTTGTATGTTACTGAGGCAGAGCAGAGCAGGTATAATTTTTTTTTAAATATAAGTAATGAGAGATGTGGGATAATGTAGTGGAGTAAAAAAGTATGTGTTACTTTAAAATGTAGTGGCGTGAAAGTAAAAAGGCTCAAAAACTTTTATAACTTATAACTTTATAAGTTATATAAACTTAAAAGTTTATAACTTTTAAAACTTTAATAAAGTACAGATACAAAAAGAAACTTAAGTACAGTAACAAATTACATTTACTTCATTACTGCCCACCACTGCTGATTACAGGGTGATATGCCTGGAGAACAACAGTAAGATGTTACATTTAGTAATTAAACAAAGAGATATATGTATGTAACAAGGCACATGTGTCATACACTGAACTGTTCCATGAAGCTGACTTCGATGACCCAAGCAACACCTTTCAGCCAACGTGACACACATCCCACAACATGCTACCCTGCTGCTGGACCCTTCCATACACATTTCCCTCACTGATGTCTGAAAACCTGTCCATTTTGTCATAAGAATTAATAGATGTGTGTGAGATGCTAAACTGTAAAACTGTAATGTTTTTAACATGTATTAGGGAGTTTACTGATTAAATGAAAAAAACTTCTAGATATACTGTATATATATGACAGATATGCTTTTGATAGACACACCTAAGCACTTCTGTAAGTCTCTATGTATAAAAGTGTCTACTAAAAACAAAATAAAATAATAAACATAATAAACATAAGAAATTTAAACTCAACAGTGAATTTCATTTAAAAGTGCATTAATTATGCAAATTTTAGGTTTTTGAAGATTTAAAATCAATTAAGTCAAGGTTAATTTTGGTTAGTCTTCTTATGCATGCATTTACATACTCAGGAACACAATTTGGAAATGTTTTCTCCAAATTTACTATAATTATTCAAACACCAACTTTTTTTTATTAAACCATTTCATAAATGAGTTCCAATGTGAAGTGCTTCAAATCAAGTAAATCATGAGACCCATGGTAAAGAGTTGAAAAGCTTAATGGGTCTCAGTACAGAGCTGAATTATATCCATGTAGAAATTGTTTGTGAAAAAAATCAATGTTCAGAGACCGCATTTTTGAGTACTCAAACTTGTTTGACTTTCTATTAAGATATTCTGTAATGCTATTAAATATAACTAGCAAAATATATTTCAGGAAATATGCAGCTAATTGTGAGTATACCATTAATCATTTTTGCAAAGAAATTGTTACTAGAAAAGCAAGGCATTTTAAAATTTTGAGAAAATATAAAACTGGAAGTACATCATCAGGAAGTAAAATTGGTGGCACTCTGGAATTCTCTGCAGGCTCCATGTGCTTTAGTGGCATCCTAAAATGATCTAGTTATTCAAGTCTAGATAAACTAGCCTAAATAAAAAAATTATGACTAGGAAATATTGGAGATGCTTAAATAATAATAACTGGGAAAATGACCTCTTTTGAGCTTTAAGCACACAGTGAGAGAAGGAGAGGATTGCAGCATTGTGGTTGAATTTTGTCCCATTCCTCTGGGTATTTGATCCTCCTATACAAGGGTTCCTCTGATGGACTTGCATTTTCATAATCACTTATCATTAGTCTGACAGCCCAAATATTTATAAACAAATATTGTGGGGTACACCTGTATAGGGATGATTACCATCATTTTTTACAATTGCACTTACAGGGATATTTAGGTCTTGCTATTGCTCTGATGCTTTTTTATTTCGTGTTGCTTCATAATTTTGTCCCTGCATCTAAAATGGTTTTGAATTCCATTTGAGTTATCAGTTAGGTTAATAACAAGGTTATTAGGCTGCATGTAAATGAAACTACTGGGTGCCAGAATTGAAACTCAGTACTGAATGGTCATTGGTAGAATGCTATCAGTTTCAGCTGTATTAATGCAGATTCTGGCCACATAAAGAAGGCGAGTAGCATTTACTTAAGCCTGAGTAATATTTGGGATGGGTGATACTACAGATATTTAAAAATCTGATACCAATTTATTTTTTATTATTGTACTTTCTGATACAATTTCTATGCTATAATGGATAAAATCTATAAAGGTATCATTAGTACTGTAGGATGTTTGTATTAATAATTTTTTTTGTTTCAATCAACAGGGGTCAGATTAAATGATGGCTTAAAATGGCATAAACAAAGATGAAACTGTTTATTTTCCTTACTATTTTTGGTGTTCTAACTTGGATCTTAATTCCAAAATGGAAGCATATTCTTGGGCTGACTGCTGTTTATATCACCGGGAATCTATATGCAGACACACCATCATCTACAAGCAATAATTCAGATGTAAACAATATCCCAAAAATCTATGAATTCTATAATCCCTATTAAAAACAAAAGCCATTTTGTGGTGTCTGCATTCATTGATCACAGGCTCAATAAAGCTATTCGAGTTATCATCATAATCAAAAGAAACAGTACACAGCCACGTTATTGCATTTACTGCAACAATAGCCAAGATTGCGAGTTTACTGCTGCTGAAATTGAGATACATACAGATCATTTTGGCTTCCCATTTGGTGCTTCAGAAGTAAACACACCCAGTGTGCAACCCATGTCACCATTTCAGCTGATGAACACTAAGACATTAGACATAGACTTCCTGCCAGTAAAGAAAAGAGTGAATGAATACTCATTCAAGTACAACTTCACCATCTGTATATCCAACCTTTTTGGGAACTACAATAATGTTCTGCAGTTTGCTCAAACCATGGAGATGTACAAGCTTCTTGGTGTACAACGAGTGGTAATCTACAACACCAGCTGTGGACTTGGAGAAGCTCCTACAGCACTATGAGATTTCTAAAGATTGTGCCATGGCCCAGTGACCAGTTCCTTAAGTCATCTGCAGGATGGATTATTAAAATTCATAAAGGTGACATCCAGTACTATGGTCAACTGGTAATACACAATGAGTGCATTTACAAACACATGTATCAGTCCAAATATGTCCTGTTAAATGACATTGATGAGATCATCATGCCTTATAAGTATGCTAACCTTGCATTATTGATGAAGGCTCTGCAAGAGGAACATAAAGAGGTGACTGTATTTCTCATAGAGAACCACATTTTCCCCAAGACATAGTTGGAAGAAAGTGGTACGTTTTGCTGGACAGAATGGAAAAGTATTCCTGGTATCAAAATTATGTAACACATTTACAGAGAACCAGAGTGAAAGAACATCTACAACCCCACAAAGATGATCAACTCTAGGAATGTGATATAAACCTCTGTGCATTCTAGCCTGAAACACATTGGACAGGTCTAAAAAGTTCCTTTTGACATGTCTCAGATTGTTCGTGTGAGAATACCATTACAGGGAAGTCTTACCAAAGAGCAGTTATTTGTTGACAAACGAGTGTGGGACTTTGAGCAAGAACTGATACCAAATGTGAATAGAGCCCTACAGTTATGTGGTTTATTGAAAAGTCAAGAATAATGTTTTTTTGTTTGTTTGTTTGTTTTTGTGTTTTTGCAACAATGATGTTTTTAACATTACATGGGTGGATAGTAGTTTATATGGGTAAATTATGCTGATGCTGTGTGGACAGAGTTACATTAATATTTATTGCCTGACCTCATTTAAGATCATCATCCACTACATTTGGAACACTTGTACAACTGCACATTCATGCAGTTATCTAATTAGTCAATCTGATCCAGGCACAGCAAATACTAGAATAAGGAATATTTATTTTACTTGTAATTTCTTTCTTGTTTGGTTATTAATAATTGTTTAATTATTCAGAACAAGAAAAAATAATATTTATAGCTGGAGTTATAAGATGGATCTGATTTTTTGATGCCAACTTGGTTGAAGCTAAATATAATCTCAATAATAATAATAATAATCATCGTCATTGTCATCATCATCATCATCATAATTGGAAGAATTATTAATTTTTTTGAGCCTAACATGCAGTGAGGGGAAATATATATTTGTAGCATTGGATTTGTGCATGTTACCACCCACAGAACATGCTTGTTTATGTTTGGCTGCAGAAACCAGGCATAGTTGCTTGTAAGGATGCACCAGAGGCAGTAGTGTCAGAATCCATATGCAGATTTAATAAACCAAACACAGCAGGCAAAAATGTAGCCAAAAAAACGGAGAAGACAGGTCAAAACCAGGAAATCAGAGATCAGAGACAAATCCAAATTGTGAGGCTAAATAACTATATCAAAGTCACAAAACAAGGTCAAAAACACAGCAGATATCAAGGCAATGAACAGCAAGGTACGTACTTGAGGGAATGATACTTCACAAAGTATGCAGTGAATGAGTCCCTTTTATGTGCATGGGAACCTGAAATGAGTGATTAGAATTCGGTGAACTCTAGAACTCTGGTGTTCAGTCTCGTTGTGTGACGTGACGGAGCCGCCCTCTCTAGGAATACCTCCTGGTGTTCTATGACGGGGACGACCCCTGGAACGGGAAGCCAACCTCCCAGGGTGGGTGCGATGAAACTCCTCTATCAGAGAGGGGTCCAGAATGTCTGAGACATCAACCCAAGAGTGTTCCTCCGGGCCATACCCTTGCCAGTCTACCAAGTACTGTAGTTGGTGCCAGACCCTGCGTGAGTTCAAGAGAGCCGCAACCTTGTACGCCGGGGCCCCATCAATGTCTAGTGGAGGAGGAGGTTCATGGAGCAAGGAGGAGTCCAGGCATGTCCCTCGATACGGCTTAAGGAGCGAAACGTGGAATGTAGGTGAAATGCGGTATGTAGGGGGTAGCTGGAGGCAGTACGTGACTAGGTTCAGTTGTCTGATGACCTGGAAAGGGCCTATAAACCTTGGGCTCAGCTTACGGCAAGGGAGGCGCAGTCTTAATAGATAGCCACACCAGTTGCCGCACGTGGGCTCGTTCCCATGTTTCTTGACTCCTCCTCACCCAGTCATCGACCGCCAGGATGTCGGATGGCTCATCAGATCAGGGAAAGGGTGGTGGTTGGAACCAGAGAACGCACTGGAACGGAGTTAAGCCCGTGGATGAGTGAGTCAGGGAGTTTTGTGCATACTTGGCCCAGGGTATGAATTCACTCCAGAGGTGTTGGTCTCTACTGCAGTAGGAACGAAGGAATCTTGGTTAAGCCTTTCCACCTGCCCGTTTGATTGAGGATGATAGCTGGATGTGATTCCCAGTCTACTGCAGAATGCCCGCCATACTCGCGAAGTGAATTGCATTCCCCGGTTTGACACAATATCCTCTGGTAATTCAAAGTTCCGAAATACATGTTCAAAGATTGACTTGGCGGTTTCTATGGCTGTGGGAAGACCCTTCAGAGGAATTAGCTTACATGCCTTGGAGAATCGGTCTATGATAACCATGATAGTAGTAAACCCTCTTGACTCAGGGAGGTCTGTGATAAAGTCCACTGAGATGTGGGACCAAGGACACTGAGGGATAGGTAGTGGCTGGAGCAGTCCCTCAGGTAGCTGTCGGGTTGAGCGAGCTTGAGCACAGGTGTCACAGGATTCCACATATGCTTGAATGTCCCACTGGATGGATGGCCACCAGAATCGTTGTCTCACTAGCTGTGCCGTACGCTGAATGCCCGGGTGGCCCAAACTGGGAGATTCATGAGTCCATTGAATGACTTGACGGCGGAACGATGCAGGGACATACAGCTTGGATGGAGGACACATTGCTGGAGGCGGGTCTTGTGCATGAGCACATTGGATCTCCTCTGCCAGATTCCATTGGATAGGTGCCAGGATAAGGGCGGATGGGAGAATGGGTTCTGGATGGGTAATTACATTTCTGACTTCTTGCTGCCTGGAGAGAGCGCCAGCTTTACCGTTCTTAGACCCTGGACGATATGTGACTGTAAACTGGAATCTGGAGAAGAACAGGGCCCACCTAGCTTGGCGTGGATTCAGTCGCTTAGCCCCTCGAATATATTCTAGGTTACGGTGATCAGTGAGGATAAGGAAAGGGTGACGAGCTCCCTCTAGCCAATGACGCCATTCCTTAAGAGCATTCTTCATGGACAATAACTCCCTGTTGCCCACATCATTTTATTTTTAGTTTATTTCTGCTGCTGTAAGTTTTCTTGAGAAGAAGGCATGGGGTGTAACTTACTGGGATTACTGTGACATTGAGAGAGCACTGCCCCTATACCACAGCTCGAGGCATAGACTTCCAACATGAATGGAATGTCAGGGTCTGGATGACAGAGAATAGGGGCAGAGGTGAAGCTGTCCTTTAGTTTGCGAAATGCCTCTCAGGCCGAGTTAGTCCAACTGAGTTTCTTAGGTTTGTTTTTTAGTAGTGATGTGATGGGACTGGCAGTGGTGCTGTAATTCCTGATGAACCATCTGTAGAAATTGGCGAACCCCAGGAAGCGTTGTAATTCCTTGATGGTGTTCGGTTCGGGCCACTCTGTGACTGCTTTGACTTTGGTTTGATCCATTTCCATGCCTGTGGGTGAAAGCACATATCCCAGAAAGGAAATGGTTTGCTGGTAGAATTCACACTTTTCGAGCTTAACAAAGAGATGGTTCTGTAGCAGTCTTTGCAATACCATATGGACATGCTGAATGTGGGTTTCGAGGGAGTCAGAATAGATTAAGATGTCGTCGATGTATGCAATGACACAGTGATTGAGCACATCCCTGAAGATCTCATTGATGAAAGACTGAAAAACTGCTGGGGCGTTCGTTAGTCCATACGGCATGACTAAGTACTCATAATGTCTATTACTAGTGTGAAAGGCCATTTTCCACTCATCCCCCTCCTTGATCCTGATCAGATTGAATGCACTTCTCAAATCTAACTTGGTAAATATCTTAGCTTCACGTAGTTGTTGCAACGAACAGCAAGGCTTGGTACATACTTGAGGGAACGATACTTCGCGTAGTATCCAGTGAATGAGTCCCTTTTATTTGCGTGGGAACTGGAAATGAGTGATTAGAATTCAGGAGAAGGCTCTCTCCGCTGTTCACCGGTGTCTCTTTGTGTAACGTGCCATTGCTACAATAATCAAACCATTTCATAATATAATAATAAAACATACACTACCAGTCAAAAGTTTGGACACATCTAATTCCATGGTCTTTCCTCATGTTTATTTCTTTCTACATTGTAAAACAATGCTGAAGGTGGCCAAAATACACAATAATCTCGTTTGAACAGTTGATATTGAGATACACTATATTGCCAAAAGTATTCAATCACCTGCCTTAACTCGCATATGAACTTAAGTGACATCCCATTCCTAATCCATAGGGTTCAATATGACGCCGGTCCACCCTTTGCAGCTATAACAGCTTCAACTCTTCTGGGAAGGCTGTCCACAAGGTTTAGGAGTGTGTTTATGGGAATTTCTGACCATTCTTCCAGAAGCGCATTTGTGAGGTCACACACTGATGTAGGACGAGAAGGCCTGGCTCTCAGTCTCCGCTCTAATTCATCCCAAAGGTGTTCTATCGGGTTGAGGTCAGGACTCTGTGCAGGCCAGTCAAGTTCCTCCACACCAGACTCTGTCATCCATGTCTTTATGGACCTTGCTTTGTGCACTGGTGCACAGTCATGTTGGAAGAGGAAGGGGCCAGCTCCAAACTGTTCCCACAAAGTTGGGAGCATGGAATTGTCCAAAATGTCTTGGTATGCTGAAGCATTCAGAGTTCCTTTCACTGGAACTAAGGGGCCAAGCCCAGCTCCTGAAAAACAACCCCACACCATAATCCCCCCTCCACCAAACTTTACACTTGGCACAATGCAGTCAGACAAGTACCGTTCTCCTGGCAACCACCAAACCCAGACTCGTCCATCAGATTGCCAGATGGAGAAGCGCGATTCGTCACTCCAGAGAACGCGTCTCCACTGCTCTAGAGTCCAGTGGCGGCGTGCTTTACACCACTGCATCCGACGCTTTGCATTGCACTTGGTGATGTATGGCATGGATGCAGCTGCTCAGCCATGGAAACCCATTCCATGAAGCTCTCTGCGCGCTGTTCTTGAGCTAATCTGAAGGCCACGTGAAGTTTGGAGGTCTGTAGCGATTGACTCTGCAGAAAGTTGGCGACCTCTTCGCACTATGCGCCTCAGCATCCGCTGACCCCGCTCCGTCGGTTTACGTGGCCTACCACTTCGTGGCTGAGTTGCTGTCGTTCCCAAACACTTCCACGTTCTTATAATACAGCTGACAGTTGACTGTGGAATATTTAGGAGCGAGGAAATTTCACGACTGGATTTGTTGCACAGGTGGCATCCTATCACAGTTCCACGCTGGAATTCACTGAGCTCCTGAGAGCGACCCATTCTTTCACAAATGTTTGTAAAAACAGTCTGCATGCCTAGGTGCTTGATTTTATACACCTGTGGCCATGGAAGTGATTGGAACACCTGATTCTGATTATTTGGATGGGTGAGCGAATACTTTTGGCAATATAGTGTATGTGATGAACCACTCTAACTCTCTGGCTGCGAACAGTCAGAAAGCTGTTGATCCACATGCAGGTGGAGTGTGAAGGTCCCAGGTCCCCCAGTTTGTCAATCAGTTTATGGGGAAGGATGGTGTTAAACACAGAGCTGAAGTCAACAAAGAGCACCTGCACATAGCTCCCCTGCTGCTCCAGATGGGACAGTGCAGCATGAAGGGCTGTGGCTCTAAAGCTTTTTTATTTCAAGTGTTGCTTCATAATTTAGTCCCTGCATTTTTGTGTGTATTTAAAATGGTTTTGAATTCCACTTGAGCTGTCAGTTAGGTTAATAACAAGGTTATTAGGCTGCATGTAAATGTAACTACAGGTTACCAGAATTGAATCTCAGTACTGCATGGTCATTGGTAGAATGCCGTCAGTTTCAGATTCTGGCCACATAAAGAATGTGAATAGCATTTACATGTTAACACTGAATAATATTTGGGATGGGTGATACTAGAGATATTTAAAAATCTGAGAACAATTTATTTTTTTATTATTGTACTTCCTGATACAATTTCTATGGCTAATGGCTAAAATGGATAAAGGTATTATTATTATTGTATGTTTGTATTAATAATAATTTTGTTTTAATCTGCAGGGGTCAGACTGGATGCTGGCTTAAAATGTCATACAGAAAGGTGAAACTGTTTATTTTCCTTACTTTTTTTGGTGCTCTAACTGGGATCTTAATTCCAAAATGGATACATATTCTTGGCCAGACTGATGTTTATATCACTGGAAATCTATATGCAGACACACCATTGCCTACAAGCAATAATTCAGATGTACACACTATCCCAAAATCTATTAATTCTATAATCTCCATTAAAAACACAAGCTATTTTTCGGTGTCTGCATTCATTGATCACAGGCTCAATAAATCTACTCGAGTTATCAGCATAATCAAAAGAAACAGTACACAGCCACTTCACTGCATTTACTGCAACAAAAGCCAAGGTTGTGACTTTACTGTGGATAAAACTGAGATACGAACAGATAATTTTGGCTTCCCATTTGGTGCTTCAGATGTGTTGTGCCAGGGCAAACACTAAATTAAATTAAACACTAGAGTAAATTATGCTGATGTTATGTTCTGTGGACATATTTATATTTATTTTCATATTTATATTCATATTTATATTTAATGCCTGACCTCATTAAAAATCACAGTCCACTACATTAGGAAAACCTGTACAACTGTACATTCATTCAGTCATCTAATTAGTCAATCTGATCCAGGTACAACAAATACCCAAATGAGGAAATATTTATTTTACTTGTATATTTCTGTTTGGTTATTAATAATTATTGTTTAATTATTCAGAAGAGAAGAGAAAAAAGAATATTTATAGCTGGAGTTATAAGATGGATCTGAGCATGATTGTACAAATAGTGCTAGCTATGTGTATCATCATTTTACTTTTTACATTTCTTGACATCTCCCTTGTCTACACAAAGACCTGTTATGTCCTGATTTTTTGAAAGACCTGCTTCCCTGCCCTGGTTTGTGGAAGTCGTGTTTCCTTGTATTGATACAATTTCATTTGCACAGGAACTGCATGAGATACTAAACTCATAAGTTAGAGAGAGAGAGAGCGTGTGAGCAGTCGTGGATGTTGGCTTCTTGTGGGTGAATAAGGTATATATATATAATATTTCTGATATTAATTGTTAGATATTTTTTTTCAAGCAAGTAATAAGCTCTTCTGTCATCTGAGAGATGCCTTTATATTGGCTCTCAACATTTCTTTTGTGGTAATTGAAGAATTTGACTTATTTGTTTATAGCTTTGTGTTGCATTGCTTTGCTTATATTTCATGTTCTTTAATTTTTCAATATAATAATAATCAATATAAATTGGCTGATTTTCAGTAAGATTTCTCGATGGTATTCTTAGTCCCTGATCTAGTGAACTAGCATGAAGATATGCATTTGATAAACACACTATTACTTCTGTAAGTCTCTGTGTATAAGGGGCTTTACTAAGTTCTGTAAATATAATAAAAATAAGAAACTTAAAGTCAGTTAGGTTGAGGTTAATTTTGCTTAGTCTTCTTATGCATGCATTTATATACTTAGAAAGACAATTTGGAAAAGCTTTTCCAAATTTACTAGATTTATTCAAACACCAACTTTCTATTAAACCCTCTTCATAAATGAGTCCCAATGTGAAGTGCTTATAAAAATAGCTTCCCTAAGCAGAGCTATAATGCCATAAACCTGTTAAAGCCTAAACCTAAGCAAAAACATCCAAAAAGCAAGCAATATTATCCATTCCAGTTTGTTTATAGAACATACCATTGTTTTTTCTGTTGTGTTTAGTATTTGAATTTTTAAAACCTCTTATGTGACCTCTTGCCTGCCAGTCTGAAGCATATTGGACAGGTCATTCAAAGTCTTACCAATTTTTTAGGTATAGTTAGTTAAGTTAAAACAAAACTGAGAACTGTGTTCCAAGAGAACTGAACTGTGCCGGACACAGACACACACACACACACACACAAATTGTCCTGTTTGCACGCACATGTCACTTTAATATTTGCACTCACTGTGTACACTGTTCTTTTGCACAGAGTCGGTCTACATGTTGTCTGTCTGCACTATCCTGTCTTGTCATCCTGTACACTTATGTTATTTGTCTAGTTTTTCTTGCACCTTAAGTATAGTTTAGTATTATTTTATATTATGTTTAGCTCTATGTTTGTCTGTGTCACTGTACTTTGTCTTTGTTATGTGTAGCACCTTTTGTCTAGGAGGAATGTTGTTTCACTTCACTGTGTACTGCATCAGCTATATATGGTTGAAGTGACAATAAAGCTTCTTTGACTTTGACTTTAATTGGAATATAAGTAGTACTCTGAATGATGCAGCCAGTCTTTCAGAGTGAGGAGAGGGCAGCTGACGATCTTCTGGGCTGTGTTAATGACCCTCTGCAGTGCTTTCCTCTGTGCCACTATGCAGCTGGTGTACCATAAACATATACAGTACGTTAGTAAGCTCTCTATGGAGAACTGATAAAATGACACCAGCAGTCTCTTTGTAATGTTGTTCTTCCTAAGCACTCTCAGAAAGTGCAGTCTCTGCTGGGCCTTTTTCAGCAGCTCAGAGGTGTTCACGCTCCAGGTCAAGTCCTCCTCAATGTAGACTCCCAGGAAGCGGAAGTCGGCCACACTCTCCACACAGTCCCCGCTGATGATTAGCAGTATGATATCCGTTTTCTTCTTCCTGTAGTCTATCAGTTCCTTGGTCTTCGAGGTGTTGAGGAGCAGGTTATTCTCCCTGTACCACACTGTCAGCCACTCCACCTCGTCCATGTAGCTGGACTCGTCCTCCCCAGAGATGAGTCCTGCCACCCTGCTACACAAACCTGACACTGGTGTTGCTCAGTGGACGGGGTTGCAGTCATGTGTGAAGACGGTGTAGAGCAGGGGCCTCAGCACACAGCCCTGTGGGGAGCCAGAGCTGATGCTGAGAACTGGAGATACACTATATTGCCAAAAGTATTCGCTCACCTGCCTTGACTCGCATATGAACTTAAGTGACATCCCATTCCTAATCCATAGGGTTCAATATGACGTCGGTCCACCCTTTGCAGCTATAACAGCTTCAACTCTTCTGGGAAGGCTGTCCACAAGGTTTAGGAGTGTGTTTATGGGAATTTTTGACCATTCTTCCAGAAGCGCATTTGTGAGGTCACACACTGATGTTGGACGAGAAGGCCTGGCTCTCAGTCTCCGCTCTAATTCATCCCAAAGGTGTTCTATCGGGTTGAGGTCAGGACTCTGTGCAGGCCAGTCAAGTTCATCCACACCAGACTCTGTCATCCATGTCTTTATGGACCTTGCTTTGTGCACTGGTGCACAGTCATGTTGGAAGAGGAAGCCAGCTCCAAATTGTTCACACAAAGTTGGGAGCATGGAATTGTCCAAAATGTCTTGGTATGCTGAAGCATTCAGAGTTCCTTTCACTGAAACTAAGGGGCCAAGCCCAGCTCCTGAAAAACAACCCGACACCATAATCCCCCCTCCACCAAACTTTACACTTGGCACAATGCAGTCAGACAAGTACCGTTCTCCTGGCAACCGCCAAACCCAGACTCGTCCATCAGATTGCCAGATGGAGAAGCGCGATTCGTCACTCCAGAGAACGCGTCTCCACTGCTCTAGAGTCCAGTGGAGGCGTGCTTTACACCACTGCATCCGACGCTTTGCATTGCACTTGGTGATGTATGGCTTGGATGCAGCTGCTCGGCCATGGAAACCCATTCCATGAAGCTCTCTGCGCACTGTTCTTGAGCTAATCTGAAGGCCACATGAAGTTTGGAGGTCTGTAGCGATTGACTCTGCAGAAAGTTGGCGACCTCTTCGCACTATGCGCCTCAGCATCCGCTGACCCCGCTCCGTCAGTTTACGTGGCCTACCACTTCGTAGCTGAGTTGCTGTCATTCCCAGACATTTCCACGTTCTTATAATACAGCTGACAGTTGACTGTGGAATATTTAGGAGCGAGGAAATTTCACGACTGGATTTGTTGCACAGGTGGCATCCTATCACAGTTCCACGCTGGAATTCACTGAGCTCCTGAGAGCGACCCATTCTTTCACAAATGTTTGTAAAAACAGTCTGCATGCCTAGGTGCTTGATTTTATACACCTGTGGCCATGGAAGTGATTGGAACACCTGATTCTGATTATTTGGATGGGTGAGCGAATACTTTTGGCAATATAGTGTATGTGATGAACCACTCTAACTCTCTGGCTGCGAACAGTCAGAAAGCTGTTGATCCACATGCAGGTGGAGTGTGAAGGTCCCAGATCCCCCAGTTTGTCAATCAGTTTATGGGGAAGGATGGTGTTAAACACAGAGCTGAAGTCAACAAAGAGCACCTGCACATAGCTCCCCTGCTGCTCCAGATGGGACAGTGCAGCATGAAGGGCTGTGGCTCTAAAGCTTTTTTATTTCAAGTGTTGCTTCATAATTTAGTCCCTGCATTTTTGTGTGTATTTAAAATGGTTTTGAATTCCACTTGAGCTGTCAGTTAGGTTAATAACAAGGTTATTAGGCTGCATGTAAATGTAACTACAGGTTACCAGAATTGAATCTCAGTACTGCATGGTCATTGGTAGAATGCCGTCAGTTTCAGATTCTGGCCACATAAAGAATGTGAATAGCATTTACATGTTAACACTGAATAATATTTGGGATGGGTGATACTAGAGATGTTTAAAAATCTGAGAACAATTTATTTTTTATTATTGTACTTCCTGATACAATTTCTATGGCTAATGGCTAAAATGGATAAAGGTATTATTATTATTGTATGTTTGTATTAATAATAATTTTGTTTTAATCTGCAGGGGTCAGATTGGATGCTGGCTTAAAATGTCATACAGAAAGGTGAAACTGTTTATTTTCCTTACTTTTTTTGGTGTTCTAACTGGGATCTTAATTCCAAAATGGATACATATTCTTGGCCAGACTGATGTTTATATCACTGGAAATCTATATGCAGACACACCATCGCCTACAAGCAATAATTCGGATGTACACACTATCCCAAAATCTCTGAATTCTATAATCCCTATTAAAAACACAAGCCATTTTGTGGTGTCTGCATTCATTGATCACAGGTTCAATAAATCTATTCGAATTATTAACATAATTAAAAGAAACAGTACACAGCCACTTCACTGCATTTACTGCAACAAAAGCCAAGACTGCGAGTTTACTGCGGCTGAAATTGAGATACACACAGATCATTTTGGCTTCCCATTTGGTGCTTCAGATGTGCTGTGCCAGGGCAAACACACCCAGTATGCAACCCATGTTGCCATTTCAGCTGATGAACACTCAGACATTAATAACCTAGACTTCCTGCCAGTAAAGAACAGAGTGAATGAAGACTCATTCAAGTACAATTTCACCATCTGTATATCCAGCCTTTTTGGGAACTACAATAATGTTCTGCAGTTTGATCAAACCATGGAGATGTACAAGCTTCTTGGTGTACAACGAGTGGTAATCTACAACACCAGCTGTGGTCCTGACTTGGAGAAGCTCCTACAGCACTATGAGAAAGCAGGATTTCTAGAGATTGTGCCATGGCCTATTGACCAGTTCCTTAAGCCATCCGCAGGATGGAATATTAAATTTCATAAAGGGGACATCCAGTACTATGGCCAGTTGGTAACACTCAATGAGTGCATTTACAGACACATGTATCAGTCCAAATATGTCCTGTTGAATGACATTGATGAGATCATCATGCCTTATAAGTATGCTAACCTTGCATTATTGATGGAGGCTCTGCAACAGGAACATAAAGAGGTGACTGTATTTCTCATAGAGAACCACATTTTCCCCAAGACTCAGTTTGAAGAAACTGGTAAGTTTCACCGGCCAGAATGGAAAAGTATTCCTGGTATCAATATCATGGAACACATTTACAGAGAACCAGATAGAAAGAACATCTACAACCCCACAAAGATGATCATCAACCCTAGGAATGTGATACAAACCTCAGTGCATTCTAGCCTGAAACACATTGGACAGGTCTATAAAGTTCCTTTCGATGTGTGTCGGATTGTTCATGTGAAAATACCATTACAAAGAAGTCTTACCAAGGAGCAGTTATTTGTTGACACACGAGTGTGGGACTTTGAGCAAGAACTGATACCAAATGTGAATAGAGCCCTACAGTTTTGTGGTTTATTGAAAACTCAAGAATAATGTTTTTTCTTTATTTGTTTTTGTGTTTTTCAAAAATGATGTTTTTAACATTACATGGCTGGATAATAGTTTCAATTCAATTCAATTCAATTTATTTTGTATAGCGCCTTTTACAATGAACATTGTCTCAAAGCAGCTTTACAAAAGAAGAAAAACAGAAAGGGGATGGGAAAAATGAAAATAAAAAATAACAAAAAAACTCGAAATAAGAATAAAATTATTAAATTTAATTATTAAACTATTTTATCCCTATTTTATCCCTAATGAGCAAGCTTGTGGCGATGGTGGCAAGGAAAAACTCCCTGGGATGGAATAAGGAAGAAACCTTGAGAGGAACCAGGCTCAGAAGGGAACCCATACTCATTTGGGTGACACTAAACAGTAAATAACGTAACTGTAGCTGATTAATGTCCTTTCTACAACAGCAATAAATGGCCCATGAGGAACTATTAGGTCATTGTAGTTTCTAAGGTCATTATAGACACTATTTCTTTGCTGTCACAAGCTGACAGATGAAATGGCATATCTGTGATGGTGTGAAAGTCCCCAAGTGGCTCTGTCCATGGCTGTCTCCTGGTCCACACAGATCCATCCACAGCATCAGTGGGCACCACCAAGCGACGGGACTCCGACCAGGGGTAGGGCAGTGGTCACAATGGAAACTGGCAAACACTGGGAGCTCAGGTGTGGGGGGGGAGTATAGTTTATATGGGTAAATTATGCTGATGCTGTGTGGACAGAGTTACACTAATATTTATTGCCTGACCTCATTTAAGATCATCATCCACTACATTTGGAACACTTGTACAACTGCACATTCATGCAGTTATCTAATTAGTCAATCTGATCCAGGTACAACAAATACTAGAATAAGGAAATATTTATTTTACTTGTAATTTCTTTCTTGTTTGGTTATTAATAGTTGTTGTTTTATTATTCAGAATAAAAAAGAATATTTACAGCTGGAGTTATAAGATGGATCTGAGCATGATTGTATAAATAGTGCTGGCTGAATAAAAGCCAGTTCAATCACACATTTTTTGCTCCCTTGTCTATGCAAAAACATTTGAAAAATCATCACTGAATGCTGGCCAAGTATGTATATCATCTAAAATAATGCTCCTTATGAGTTGTAATTATTTTTTCTTATGCTGCTATTCTTTAGCTGTACACAGAATACTGTAAAAACTGAAATAGGCAAACACAAAATTGTTTACATTTTGTTAAGAAACGCCCTGTGTTCTATTTAGTTTGAATGACATACTTCCCTGTTCCTCATGTTTCATTGTAGAGATGAGATTCTGGTTTGGTTGCTTTGTGCAGTAGTTTGGAAAGTAGTCTTAAATTCAACATGAAAAATTATATTATTATAGTTCATGATCCAGCCTGAAAAAATTTTGTATTCTAAAATAAAATATTTTATGACCTCTTTTTCAAAATTGTGAATTTCATTTAGGTTGTTTGCTTGTTTTTCATTTAGGTGCTGACTATGTCACAAATGTTTCTCCTAAAACTCCTAGTAGAAATTGTATGAGATGAGGACAAGACATTAGGTTTTTCTGAGATCAAAGGAGTCCTTGCTTAAAACCAGCAGAAATAAACATGCAATCTGCTTAGCCAAGATAAGAAGCACAACAGTTTTCCACTACACCGCCCAGAAACTTGCTATTGGATGCTTAAACATTTAACTATTTCAAGATCTCATTTAAACAACACACACACACACACAAAACAGACAGTTGCAGACTGGTCAGACCCAGTTTTATGTCCCCTGACCCCTTCCACTGAAGAAAGCACCTATAATCAGCATGTGAGCATCAGAACTGGACCATGGAGCAATGGAAGAAGATGGCCAGGTCTGATGGATAACATTTTCTTTTACATCCAACTATGGAGGCCTTGACAAGTCAGAAATGTTTTGGTTGCACAAGTGGAACCTACACAAGGCATTAGGCAGGTGTAAGGTTAATTATTCTGCCAGATCTGTACACAATGTGTGATATGTCCGACATTATTAGGGTGTTTTGTTTTAGAAAAAAGAAAGGGGAGACTCAAGATGTTTCCCTTTTATATCCTCTTGACAATCTAAAGGATATAAGGACAAATATTATAAATTTTTGTAAAATGCTTTGTGACTAAGTTTATTGAATGAACTCAGAAATGACCTAGTTGGTTAATACAACATAAAGAACAATGACAGAAAAAGACTAATGTCTTGTACAATTACATATAATACTGACTCAGCCCAGCTCAGACAGAATCAATAAATGATAGTTTACTCAATGAACTATAGATAAACATAGGGCAAATTAAGCTATGCTATTCATACATACATAACTATAGAAGCATAGATATAGGAACAATAGTTAAAGAACTCTGAAGGACAATTTGCTATCTCACAGCTGATTTAAAAAATGCTCCCAGAAATGAAGAGGTGCCCAATTTCAAAATAATGAGTCATAGAACCAAATGCAAGTAGTCCATTGTGAATGGTTGAAAATGCTAGAAAAGTTTAGAAAAGACTGTAGCACAGCAGCTCATACCTACATAGGAATAACATTAATGAAATGTATCATTCAGGATTTAGGCCGCATCATAGCACAGAGACAACACTGGTTACTTACTACTGGCCTCTGATTAGGGTTAGTCTCCTTGCTGGTTGTGCTTGCCCTTAGTGCAGTTTTTGACACAACTGATCATATTATTCAGCTTGATATGCTAGAAACAGTAGTTGTTGGTGTTAACGGAACAGCCCTCTCTTAGCTCAGGTCTTATTTGACTGATCAGTTTGTAGATGTAAATGATGACTTCTCTATGCATGCTGAAGTTATGTTCTGTCTTCTTAAGGTTCTGTTTGAAGGTGAAGTGCTATGGTATCTGGCACCAAGATGTTAGCAGAAAATCCTTTAGGTCCTCTAAGTTGCAAGGTGGGGCCTCCATGGATCAGACTTGTTTGTTTAGCACATCCCACAGATGCACGATTGGATTGAGATCTGGGAAATTTGGAGGCCAAGTCAACACCTTTTGTTCTCGTGCTCATCAAACCATTCCTAAACCATTTTTGCTTTGTGCCACGGCACATTATCCTGCTTAAAGGGGCCACAGCCATCAGGGAATACCGTTTCCAGGAAAGGGTGTATATGGTCTGCAACAATGCTTAGGTAAGTGGTGCGTGTCAAATAACATCCACATGGATGGCATTCCCAGCAGAACATTGCCCAAAGCCTGACACTGCCTCTGCCGGCTTGTCTTCTTCCCATAGTGCATCCTGGTGCCATGTGTTCCCCAGGTAAGCGAGGCACATGCACCCGGCCATCCATGTGATGTAAAAGAAAACGTGATTCATCAGACCAGGCCACCTTCTTCCATTGCTCCGTGATCCAGTTCTGATGCTCACGTGCCCATTGTTGGCACTTTCATCGGTGCATAGGGGTCAGTGTGGGCACCCTGACTGGTCTGCAGCTATGCAGCCCCATATACAAAAGAAACTGTGATGCACTATGTATTCTGACACCTTTCTATCAGAACCAGCATTAACGTCTACAGCAATTTGAACAACATTAGCTCATCTGTTGGCTCAGACCACACGGTGCAGCCTTTGATCCCCACGAGCATCACTGAGCCTTGGCCGCCCATGACCCTGTCACCATTTCACCACTGTTCCTTCCTTGGACCACTTTTGATAGAGTCTGACCACCGCAGACTGAACACCTTACAAAAGTTGCCATTTTGGAGATGCTCTGATCCAGTCATACAGCCATCACAATTTGGCCCTTGTCAATCCTCACGCTTGCCCATTTTTCCTGCTTCTAACACATCAACTTTGATGACAAGATGTTCAATTGCTGATGAATATATCCCACCCACTAACAGGTACCATGATGAGGACATAATCAGTGTTATTCACTTCACCTGTCAATGCTCATAATGTTATGGCTGATTAGGTATTAGCTTCCACTGTTATGCTGATGACAAAAGTGCTTGTTAATTACAGAGAATTAACTCTGGATGCCTTTTCTGTTTCATGTGCAGCAGTAAATGACCTTGCTGCGATTACTGACACCAGTCTTTAATTTAAGCTCATGTGGATACTATTATTAGAGAAACCTTCTTTCATCTCAGAAATATTGTTAAACCATACAGTCCCAGTACATGATGCAGAAATACTGTAAAGTCTATGTTGGATTATTGTAATGCCTTACTGTCTGAATGTTCCAGTAGGTACACAAGTAAACTCCAGTTCAAAAAGCAGCAGGCTTATTAAAATGAGAAAATATGAACACATCACTCCTATTTTATACACACTGCATTGGCTGTTAAATTTCACATTGATTTTAAAATACTTAAATTTACACTTAACATTGTATTTATGCAGTGCACTGCAATTATGCAACATAGTGAACTATCACAGACTTACAAAGCTTGTATTGTTTTTTTCCCTCTATCTGATATTTACATGTATTGCATGTAAGTACCAGTATCAGGATTTTCCAGAATTGCATAAATGATTATTTAAATGCTATGCTTGTCAGTGAAACCAAATCAGAAAACCAGTGGTTTGAAAAACAAAGCAGAACAACATAAAGGTAAAGCCATAAACGGTTGATCTATTTATTAAGCGATGCAACTGTATTGCATGTCAGTCTAATTTGATTTAAAAGTTAACACAGCAGGAAAAAATAAACACAACAGTGATACATTATTGGTCAAAGTATTCCACATTATTACTTATTTGGCCAAGTACAAATTATCCATTATTTTTGGCCAAATATGTAAGGCAGCTAAACATTCTGTGCATTTTAGTAATATGTTCATTTTTTAGTATTGCATGACAAAAATAATGTAAAAAGTATAGGGGAAAACAAACATAAAAAAGCCAACAACTGTCAATCAATTTATTCAAATCAAATTTTCAAATGAGCAATATGCTAATCAAAAGAGCAATAGGCTAAATGAGAATATGCTAATCAAATGAGCAGTGGTTTACCAGTGCACATAACTCACAGTAGAATGTTCGTCTCACGAGAATCTTGGCAGTTCTCATCTAATCCATCAGCAGCCCCCTGTAGTGTACAGGTCTCCTGAACCATTAGAGGAAGCATGATCCCCAATTTACAACTATGATATTGGTACATGTGAAAATTTTCAGGGATCCCCGGAAAAAAGTGTCTTAATTACAATTGCACTAGCTGGTCACTAATACACTAATGGTCTAGATTGTACCAAAACCCTCTGAAGTGTTTGCAACTTTAGTAGATATTACAGGAAGAGACTGTTATAAGTCACAAACTATTAACTCGATGGATGCTGATCATTCTGAAAGCAGCATTTTATAGAAAATGTGCCCTACTTAAATCATTGAATTTGAGTGGGAACCTGTTGAGGGGTCCATTTCTACTCCCTTGTGAGAAATCACATAACCCAGAAACGTTATGGAGGGACAGTGGAACTCACTTTTCCAATTTTACGAAGAGGTTGTGGGCTGCAAGACGGTGAAGTACGTCTCGAACATGGGAAATGTGTTGCTCATAGTTGGAGGAATAAATCAGTATGTCATCGATGTAAGCTATAACGTGACTGGAGCATGTCTCTGAACACTTCATTTATCATGGATTGGAAAACTGCTGGGGCGTTGGTGAGTCCATACGGCATGACTAAGTACTCGTAGTGTCCATTCGTGGTGTGAAAAGCTGTCTTCCATTCATCTCCTTCCCGTATCCGAATCAAGTTGTAGGCACTGCGCAGATCGAGCTTAGTGAATATTTTAGCTCCTTGCAGCTGTTCGAGGGCGGCTGGCACTAAAGGGAGTGGATAGGGGTAAGGCACTGTGATGGCATTCAGACCGCGATAGTCAATGCATGGCCGGAGCCCTCCGTCCTTTTTTTCCACAAAGAAGAACCCCGCAGCCGCCGGCGATGTAGAGGGTCGGATATATCCCGCAGCGAGGGCCTCTTCAATGTAGTCCTCCATGGCCTTTTTTTCAGGGATGGAGAGAGGGTAAACTTGACTCTTGGGTGGTGTGGTGTTGGGCAGGAGTTCTATGGTACAATCCCATGGTCTGTGTGGTGGGAGCCTGGTCGCATTCTCCTTACTGAAAACCTCCTGCAGGTCGGAGTATTCTTGAGGGAGCGATATTAGATTGGTTCTATGGACGTAGCGAGGCATGGTTGAGGAGTGCGTTCCTGAAAGCAGTTTTTTAATACAGAAAGGGGCCCACCTACGGATGTCACCGTTCTTCCAGGAGATATCGGGGTCATGAAGCTGCAGCCAGGGGAAGCCCAATACTACAGGGTTAGATGGGGAAGAGATGACAAAGAACGATAATCGCTCACGATGGAATAATCCGAGTTGGAAATCTATGGGTTGTGTGTGATGAGAAATGAGGCCCCCTCCGATGGGTTGATTGTTAATGGCGGTCACACAGAGTGGGGGCATGCATGGGACCGTGGGGATGTGGAGATCGTGCACCAGATTAGCGTCTATGAGGTTAACCGCCGAGCCCGAGTCTATCAGCGCTGTGACACAGAATTTGGAATTAGCAAGGAGCAAGAAAGCAGGAAGAGAAACTTTGGATAAGTGTTCAATAGTCTCTACCTGTGATGTAGCTGGCTTCTCAGGACATCGGAGCACACGGTGGCCTGGTTTGCCGCAGTAAAAGCATAGATTGAGCTTAGTGCGCCGCTCAGGCTCTGCCTCGGTAACCCAAGCCCTCCCTAGTTGCATAGGTTCTGGTAGATCCTCTGTGTATTGTTGGACCTCCATCATGCGACGTGGCATGGCACGTGAACTGGTGGCTGCAGGTCGGTGTTGGTGGCGCAGGTTGTCTAGACGAATGGCTGTGGAGATGTATTGGGACAGCGTCATGCTGGTGTCGCGGCAGGCCATTTCCGCTTGTAATTCTGGGTTGAGTCCCTCGCGGAACACCGCCATGAGAGCTGTCGCATTCCATCCAGACTGAGCGGCCAACGTGCGGAATTTAATGGCGTAATCCACGGCCGCGTCCCTCCCTTGGCGCAACTCCAGCAGCTGTACAGACACATCCTTGCCTCCCGCCGGGTATTCAAACACTTCCTTGATCAAGTTCGCGAAATAATCCGTGGACGCTTTGACTTGAGGGTCTGAGTCCAAACCGCTGCAGCCCAATCTAGCCCTCTACCGGTTAGCAGAGATAATATGAACGCGCACCTGGTTCTCTCGTCGCTGTATGCCTCTAGTTGATGAGAAAAATAGTTGTCGCATTGATGAAGAAAACCCCAGCAGCGATCGGCGGATCCAAACTTTTCGGGCAAAGCAAAACGAGGAAGTTCGCTGCGTACGTGGAATGCTGATGCCGCGGCGGCTGTTTGTTCCCGCGGCTGTTGCTGGAGTTGTTGATTCGCGGCTTTCAGCGAGTCAACCTCTTCTTGATAAGCACGAAGGAGGACTCGTTGTCGCCATAACGCCGCTCACATATCCGCTGGACTCATTTCCGGCGAAGCATTCTGTAACGCCTCGTCAGGCGTCGGAGTGTTAGAGTCCATGTGCAGATTTCGTTAAGGACGGCAGGCAGAAATCGTAGTCGAGGTAATATGGGCGGAGGGTCAAAAAACCAGAAAGCAAACACTAGAAATACCAAAGCCAAAAACACAAAGTCCGAAAATCGTAGTCAGAAGGGGAAAACAGGCAAGGTCATACACGAAGGAACTAGAACTCACAGAAATAAGGCTTGGCAAGGACCGCAATGGGAAACAATGCTTCGCAATAAGGCAGAGGTGGCGCGCTGCTTAAATATGCCTCAGTACCGGAAGTGGGCAGAGATAGTTAATATTCGGGCGATGGCTCCCTCTGGTGTTCCGGCCCAGACTGTTGTGTGACAGAACCCATTAAAAACATTAAAACATCAAAAAAAAAATTATCGCTGTAGGTTTGAGCTCAAAACATCATGTGTTATTGCATGCATTATTCCTTTTATATAGTCATTTTTGCTCATTTCCACAAATGGTACGAATAATAATGGAGGGCACAGTATAATAAACAATGAATGCTCAGAGAGCATGAGGTGTGAGGAAAAAATCAAATAATAAGCAATGAGTACTCCACCTAGTGAGCACATCAAAGTAGCATAATACTCTTCAGTCTTATAATACCCCTTTCTGTTTTGACAGCATCCAAAACAGGCTCAGAGGTGTTCAAAATTGTCATGTAGTGCACACTATAAGGACAGCATTGCTGATCAAGCACTGTGGAAATTCAGTGCCACGTCTTCTTTCAGCTTCCAGTTCTCCAAGGTCATTAGTTAGTTATGAATTTACAGAAGACAGCCTGAGCTTAAATAGTGTAAGGTGCTGGGGTTAGTTGAAATCACAGTTCGTACCAACACAGCAGTATGTATGTCGTGTATGGGTGGAGAGTTTCTTTACTGAAAATATTTAAAGGCAATATTTAAACATAATGCAACTATAAGCACAAGAGACTCCTGACTAATCTTCCCAGCATGCCGATATACACATTAACATGGACAACCACATAGGTAAATGAATGTTGGATGCATGGAGAGGAATGAGGTATACTGCTAAGTTTTATAGAAACGTGGGCTATGCAGCATTACCTGGATTACAGTATATCACTATCCCATCTGTATGATGTAAGTATTCTTGATTTGTCTCCTTTCATTTATTTGATTATAAGAATAAATATATGAATCCTTATGAGCATCCTTATGACTTCCTCAGTTCAATTCTCTGTGAGACTTTTCCTCCTGTGTTGTGGTGGGGTAAAGTATTCTGTGGTGTGACATGATCTATTATGGCCCGTTTCTAGAACAATACACTTTATCAAAGGGTCTTCCCCTGGGCTGAGAGAGAGAGAAAGAGACAGAGACAGAGAGAACTAGTATACAAGAGTATATAAGAACTATAAGTCAAGAAGACAAAAGTAAAATGTAAAAAAATGTTTTATATATTTAATATACCTAGTTTACTTCATCTATATATATATAACATCTCTGCAACAATTCCACATAGTTAATGTGAATGTTTTAGTAATGAAAACTAGTGGAAATATCTCTTACAAAGAAAAAAAATTAATAATTTTGGTGTAATTTTATTTTAGTAATTATTTTAGTAATAATATTTTTAATGTTGCATTATTAACCAAAAAGATGTTATTAAACTTGCATAAAAAGCACCTGATACACACCTGATTACCATTTTTAACAAAATGTGTGAAAGTTTTTCTTGAAGTAATCAGGAAATCTTGTTTCTCTGTTCATTGCAAGGATTTGAGTTTGAGTTTGTAGATTTTGAGTATTTAATATATATACAGATATTATTTTTCCTGTTTTGTGTCGTGTTGTTGTGTTGGTGTTCATGAAGCATTATGTAATAGTCATGTGCCAAACACTGATTATGACACACCAGGACAGTTTTGGCTCTGTTTATGACTTTATGATTATTGTTCCATGTCAAAAGCAATTTGATTGAGTACTGAGCCAAAATCTTCTAAATGTTCGTGGACTGCACTTTAGTTCAGCTTCATTTATTTTACTGAAAGCACCAGGCACTGATTTATTAAAGGCAAAACATGTGTAAGATGACTTACAAACTGATTTATTATTGAAGATAGAGTCTCTCAAATTAGAAGAGCTACAAGTCTTGGATATGGAATATGTTTTTCTTAGTGAGATCAGTCACTTACAGCCTGACATGTCTACAACCGGAAGAGCTGCTCCTATTATAGATACAGAGAAGTCACTTATCTATGCTCAGAAAAAAAATGAACAGCCCCCTTTATTTGAACTGTTGCTTTTTTTTATTACTACTCTGTAGTTAAAACCATACTTTCATATTTAAACAAGGAGAGACCTTTGGCAAAGATCAATCATTACTCTGAATTGATTGTTGATTGTAGCAGGCTTGATAACTCACCAGCCATAAGCAGTTAAAGCAAGGCATAGTAATATAATCAATTCCAGGGTTCTTCTGTCTCTGTACCATGTTTCCCAGTTCCATCCTGAGCATACTGCACTAGCAATCTCTTGCTGTGGCTTTAGACCAGCAGACAAGCAGCAACATTTCATCAGGTTTCCCATGTTTTTACCACATCTACCTTTCTCTGGGTTCCCCATTTCCTCTCATCTCCTGAAAGTATGCAGGTTTGTGGATTGGCGAATTTAAACATCCCCATATGTGTGTGTGTCCACTATTCCTAGGATATATTTATCAAAAGAATACAAAGAGAAAACAATACTAAAACATCACTACATTATCATCTAAATTGCAAAACATTTCACAAAACCTTCAGTGCAAGCATCTTTTATATGTTGTGGGGTAGACTTTCCCTTTAAGAACAGGATTGTGTGTCCTTGTTCCTTTATCATCAGACAAGGTTGACCAACACTTGGTGGCTCACTGAATAATCTAGCTCTGAGGAGATTCTTGCTCTCAGCCATGTCTGCTCTGTGTCTCATGAGAAGGCAGTCAGGCTTTTTATCCTAACATAGAGCTGTCTCTTTAATCCTGTCCCATGCTGTTCTTCACCCTCTCAGAAAAAGCGAGGCTTTATATGAAACCAGCCATTTTCATCTGACTCACAGAGTCACTGTTTGAAATATGGAGACTTGCTGAGCGGGCAGGCACCCAGTTGTAGTCTGCCATTAAATCCCTATGACATTGTGAGTGTTCTTGTGATAAGGGGTTGGCTATCATCTTCCACTCTCTCTCTTTCTCTCTCTTTCTCTCTCTCTCTCTCTCTCTCTCGCTTTCTCTCTCGTTCTCCCGCTTTTCTTCCAAACCATTTCCTCTGCCTTTGATCTGATGAACAGGCAAAAGTGAGGAGGGCCTGTTTAATTAACTGTGTTTCCGAGGTTAATAGATTCCTTTATCCTGCAGCCTCCTGCGTGACTCAGATTATCACCACAGACACAAGGGAATGAATCGAAATGCAGTCTGCTCATCACGTCACCCCTTCTCTCTTTCCTTGTCTTCCTCTCCCTCCTTTTTATCATTTTATACATTATGTAGAATTTTACAAATCCTTACCAGTCCATTTTTTGCTCAAAATAGATATCATTTAAGCCATGAGTTGTATCCAGAACAATGACCTTGACTCAGTTCAGTCATTTGACTCACTCAAGTCCCAAGTCCCAGTAAACGAGGTGTCAAAATCCTTCCACCTTTTCGCTCTGATGAAATCCTTTGTAGTACTGCTAGTGTGTTTTTTGTCATTGTCTTGCTGCTTAATGGAGTTGCTCCAAATTCGATGCATTTCTCTGTAAATTGATAGAGACTGTTTATTTAATTCATTCTGCTGCTATCATAATGAGATACATCTTCAATAGAGATTTAGTGAGCTTGTTCCAGAAGCATCATGCAAGCCATGATATGACCTCTACAATGTTTCACGGATGAGTTTGCATGTTTTGGATCAGGAGCAGATAACCAGTTAGGTTTCTAAATGTAATTACTGGGTACCGGAATTAAACCTCAGGTCATTGGTAGAATGCTGTCAGTTTCAGCTGTAGTAACTGAGATTCTGGCCATCTAATGAAGGCAAGTAGCATTTACTTATTAATACTGAATAATATTAGGAATGGGTGATATGTTTGAAGAAAGTGGTAGGTTTCAATGGCCAAAATGGAAAAGAATTCCTGGTATCAATATTATGGAACACATTTACATATTCATGTGGCAATACCATTACAAGGAAGTCTTACCAAGGAGCAATTATTTGTTGACACACGAATATGGGACTTTGAGCAAGAACTGAAACCAAATGTGAATAGAACCCTACAGTTATCTGGTTTATTAAAAAAAAGTCAAGAATATTGGTTTTGTTTGTTTGTTTTTGTGTTCTCAAAAACTGAAGAAAATTTCAAGAAATTCTAGCAAGGGAATAAGTTTGTAGAGTTGCATTAAAAAGTTATCAGAACTGATACGCTGTTTTTAACATTACATGGCTGGATATTAGTTTATATGAATAAAATATTCTGATGTCATGCCATGTGGACATATTTACATTTATATTTGTTTCCTCACCTCATTTAAATCACCACCCACTTCATTAGGAAAACCTATACAACTGCACATTCATGGAGTTTTCTAATTAGTAAATAAGATCTAGGTTTATGAAGTATCAGCCTGAGGAAAAAGTGCAAATCTTGAATATGGCAATAGTCAATAGTCTGAGACAATAGTCTCAGTTTGTCTAATCTAGAGTTTGATTTGGAAATCAGACAAACCAGATTTGGAATTGATTTGGAAATTAGATTCTGCAGTGAACAACAGTCTTTACATTCTCTACAGGATGAACACTACACAGTGAAAAGAATGAGTGAATTTGTGTGGGAGGAAACAACTTTTTGATGCCAAGTTGACTGAAGCTACAGTATATCAATAATAATAATAATAATAATAATAATAATAATAATAATAATAATAATAATAATAATAAGAATAATAGGAAGAATTAATCATCAAGAAATTTATTTCTTGAGATTTCTCTTGTTAAGACAACACAAAGAGGGTGGAAATGTATATTTTAGCACGTGCTCATCTTTACCTTACAACACTCTGAGACATTTGACAACACACTTCTTATTTGTTACTGAATGATTGTATTATGTATGTATTGTATTGTATGATTGTTTAACAGAGGTGTTTGAGTCCCTGTACACTCCAGGAGAGCTGCTGGGTAAAGGAGGCTTTGGGAGTGTCTGTGCAGGAGTCTGTAAGGCTAATGGAAAACAGGTAACAGGACTGCACATCTACAGTTAATTTGCACTAATCAACACAATGCATCACAACTTGTGGGCTGTATATGTCTTAGTGAGGTGTTCTATAAGAATATAATTATGTGTTGTATATGTGAACAGGTTGCCATTAAATATGCGGGAAAGGAAATGAACAAAGATTTCATCACCATTGTAAGTAAACTTCCTTTACTTTTGAGATATTGCACAGATGTTATGTGAAACATTATGTACAAATGTAATTATTTCTGGTAACATAATAATGAATAATCCATAATAGACACCTGAGACATTACTAACCCAAGCCTTTGTACTGTTTCGTTTCTGTTTACCAGAATTTAAATGTAATCACTCCACAACCAAGCATATCTTTTCATATTTCAGCCTGGAGAGACAAAGTGCCTTCCCCTGGAGAGTGCATTAATGCAAATGATGTCCAAGGCAAATCGGCATGAGAATGTCTTGGAGCTGTTCGAGTGGTTCAAGATGTCAGACTGCTACATTTTGATGTTAAAGTGACCCAGCCCCTGCACAGACCTCTGGCAATTCCAGGAAAACCACAATGGTTGGCTGTCAGAACCACTGGCACAACAATTCATGCATCAGGTGGTTCAGGCTGCTCACCACTGCTGTGATTGTGGTGTCCTGCACCATGACATCAAGCCAGAGAATATACTAATCAACACAGACATGCTGCAGCTTATAGACTTTGGCTGTGGTGATTTGTGCAGGACAACCCCTACAGATATTATGCAGGTAAGCACATAATAGGCATTGGACAGAATAAACAAATGCAGTGGAGAATGATTTTTGTGACGTTGCTGATGGTGCACCTTCTCTCTTTTTCACTCAGGAACTAGAGCTTACTTCCCACCTGAGTGGTTATGTGAGGGAGAGTATTTCAGTGTTCCTGCTACTGTCTGGAGTCTGGGAGTTCTTTTGTTCAGCATGGTGTGCTGACCATGTGAGACCTGCCCTTCCAGTGCGAGGAAGTGCCCTTCCAGTGCACTTCCCTGAGGGCCTGTCTGAAGGTGAGAAAGTCCAAACCCTTTAAGTTTACATGTGTATTTAGACTGTGTTACTCAATAAAAGAATCATATTAATTGATTATCAAGAAAAAAATTGATCTACAGTTTCTGACTAAATGTCTCTCTCATCACTATACACAGGTTGCCGTGACCTGATCTTATGTTGTCCTCCCTCCCACCCAACGTTCGAGGAAATCCTTGAGTGGTTTGAGGAACCTCAGAAGAATGTCAAGGTGAGACAGTGAGAAGAGAATAGACCTTCATATATCAAGCAAAAACATGCTATAATAGTCTAGATTACATGGCTTGCTCTGCTACTGCTACTGCTCTGTAACAAAGATTGCTGTGATTATCTAATTATATTAGGGTACACAAATAAAAACACAGAGATTAAAAAATGTATCCTTTATAAGTAAAACTGCACATTTTAGAGTGGCCTTTTATTGTGGCCAGCCTAAGGCACACCTGTGCAATAATCATGCTGTCTAATCAGCATCTTGATATGCCACACCTGTGAGGTGAATGAATTATCTCGGCAAAGGAGAAGTGCTCACTAACACAGATTTAGACAGATTTGTGAACAATATTTGAGAGAAATAGGCCTTTTGTGTACATAGAAAAAGTCTTAGGTCTTTGAGTTCAGCTCAAAAATGGGGGCAAAAACAAGTGTTGCATTTATAATTTTGTTCAGTATATATATATATATATGTATGTATATATATATATATATATATATATATATACTACCAGTCAAAAGTTTGGACACACCTTCTAATTCCATGGTCTTTCCTGATGTTTATTTCTTTCTACATTGTAAAACAATGCTGAAGGCGGCCGAAATATACAATAATCTCGTTTGAACAGTTGATATTGAGATATGTCTGCTACTGATGCTCTGTAAAGCCTTCATAACGGCTCTAATCTGAGGTGCTGATAATTGGTGATTTCTGAGGCTGGCAACTCTAAATGAACTTCTCTGCAGCAGAGGTAAGTTTTGGTCTTGCTTTACTGGGATGGTCTTCATGTGAGCCAGTTTCATCATGGTGCTTGATGGGTTTTGCAAATGCACTTGACAATACTGTTCTTGCAAGAACTATTCCAGAACACCTGACCTTCGTGTCTTAAAATAACAACTGACTGTTGTTTTTTGTTGTCATTACATATGGATTACTTAAGTCCATGTGTGTTATTTCATAGTTTTGAAATCTCCAGTATTGTTCTAGAATGTAGAAAATAAATCCCTAAACAAAAAACATTGAATTAAAAGGTCTGTCCAAACTTTTGACTGGTAGTATATATATATATATATATATATATATATATATATATATATATATATATATATATATATATATATTAAACACAACCATACCAAAATAAACAAAATCCACTAAAACACACACACACACACAGTTATTTGTTTATTATTATTAATGTTTTGTGTCTTTTAGTGGTACACAAGGTAATTAGTCTAACTAGACGCGACATGATATGATTCCAGCAATAGGAAGTTTGCGTCCATACTGAACACGATCAATCATAAAACAGCCAATCATAACAGTTTTTCTCTGTTTGTGTGCTTTCTCATACTGCAGTTGAAGAGATTGCAGTCCACACACACATACTTACATACAAGAGCGCACATGCATAGAGAGATACACCCCTCCACTTCTTATGGCTTTCCTTATAAAACTTGAGGGATTTATTATATATTTCTGCTATTAAACGTCTATAATCAGTCTCTCCTCATCCATGTTTGATGATTAATATTAATAATGCGCAGAACTTTCATTGAGATCTCTGTATAGGCGGAGCTGTCAGCCGCGACGTCGCAGAAAGAAAAACAGTTTCTAAAACTGGTTAGGCTGGTCAGGACAAAAACTGATTAACATGGAAAAGATACATTTTACTCGCGTGGTCAACTGCCAAGCCTATTCCAGCCTATTTTTGGCAGTTCCCGACAATTATCTGTGCTGCCTGCACATTCCCGTGAACAGTCGTTAACCTGAAATTCTGTGGCACTTTACAGTGTTGTTAACACTGTGACGAAAATCACACTTTTTATGCAGTGTGAATAATTAAATGATTATGATGTCAGTTAAGTAATTAGAACCTGTGAAGAATTCCAGAGCACCACCAGTTTCACTAAGTACTTCCTTGTTTTGGTCTTTACATTATATATAATATAATGTATATTATATAATAATAATAATAATAATAATAATAATAATAATTTTTAATAATTTATTATATATTAAATAATGTATAATATATAATATTGGTTATGTTGCACACACACAATTAACAGACTTTTCCGGTGGCACATTGGTTATGTTTATTGTGGTCACACTCTGAAACAACACTAAAACACACAAGAAACAAATGAGTTTTGCCGTGTGTTGTAATGACTTGGCAGGGTGTGACTTCATCTACTGGTGTAGACACGATACACAAGGAAAAATAGCTTTAACTTATAACAAAAACACTATAACTTCTTTACAATAATATTATAATAATTAAACAATAATCCTTAAACAAACATGCATACATAAAGTGTACCAGGTTATGCAATAATTCTCAATAAACTTAGGCATGTATAAATGTGCAAACAGTTACACAAACGTATAAGCATTTAATTACATATAACTTCCTTATATAAACATAATATTGGTATCTTATCAACATAATACTGATAACCAACGTAACAAAATACAAACGTCTTAATAAACTATCATTGCTCTATCTTAATAAAGTATCTCGAACACATTTTAATTTACTACAATTATTCTGTTATGTCGCCGCAACCCGCGTGGTTTCCGCTAGCATAGCCAATTCGGCTACATTCCCACCACATGTGCGCCGATGTATCCACTTCTATTAACGGTTTAATAACAAAAGTGCATTAAAACTAACACAGCGAATTACTAAATAAACATTCAATAATCATTCTGTAAACATAAGGTGCGATGACATCACTTGCTCACCTGAAACAACAATAAAACACAAGAAACAAATGAGTTTTGCCTTGTGATGTAATGACTTGGCAGGGTGTGACTTCATCTACAGGTGAGGCTCTCCTGCTGCTCACTATCCCCCCGCCCCCTCCTAGCACCTCCCGCCGGTATTACAGGTTAAAGTGATGTTAACCTATGCATCAGTGTACTTCACAAAAGAGAGATACATTAATAATAATAACAAAAAATAAACACACACACATACATATATATACATACATGAAATGGCTTGTACCACTACAGTAACAATATTTTGCCAAAACAATTAATGCCATACTGACAGTTACATTTACAGAATTTGGCAGATGCCCTTATCCGGAGTGACTTACTACAACTTACTACTCTCAAACTATAAAGTCTATGTTAGAAGACATTTGAGCACTTATGGTTATTAAAACCGTTTTCATTAAGGATTAAAGATGTTATTTTGGTGTAAAATATACAGTATATTCAGTGGCCAATAAATAACATTATAACAAGAATTCCTTTGTATTTAAGTAAATAAAAAACCTTTTTTTTTAATTGTCGACATAAATATCACATAGGAACATCTTGTGTTTCAGTATAACTTGCTTAAAACCTTGCATATTTCACACACTAAAGAATCAACCAAGATACATTCTTTCATATGCTACTTGACAACAGCAGCTGATATGCTTTAGTTATTTTCTAACATTAAAGCAATAAACTTTTTTTTTACTTCCTCATTCGTGTACAATTTAGCACCTCATCCACTTTGTTGACAGACTGGTCATAAGATCTTCCTTGCCAGTAGAATGTATGATCTAGCAGCAAAACAAAACTAAACACATATACCTAGTGCTACCAACCACAGCATGGAGGCAGCATGAAGTATGACAGCAGATACCATGGGACCAATGGTAATTGCACTTGATTTCAATACCTGAATATTTTTTTACTATTCAAAATGTGTGGGTTAAATATTTAGGGGAGTATTTCTCATTATGGCACATCAGAGGCAAAAATTCAATGATTTTTTTTTGTTTCCAAAACAAACTTTAGAATGTTTAGAGACTGTTTTGCAGGTTCAGAAATACTTAAAACAACATCCAGCAGAGTTACAGATATCACACAGATATCACACCTTTTCTTAATTCTCAGCATAAAAAATGAATAATAGTTATTTTACATGTGAACAGTAACTGAAACTTAATTATATTAAACTCACGTGATGTCATTAATTACCACATAGTTGTTTGACTCCTTTTTAAAACCTAATGATAACTGAAATCACCCAAACAACCCTGATCAAAGGTTTACATATCCTTGAATGTTTGGCCATATTATAAACACACAGGTTGACACACAGAGGTTTAAATGCCTATTAAAGGCACACTTGTTTCCACACTTGTTACTCATTGTAATTAGTGTAGCATAAATAGTCAGTGAGTTTTTAAGCTCATGTGGTGATGCACTGACTTGGCTGGTTACTGTACCATGGGGAAGAACTGCCAATAGACCTGTTTAATAAGGTAGTTGAACTTCATAGAGCAGGAAAAGGATATAAAAAGATCTCAACACTTGAAAATACCAGTCAGTACTGTTCAAACTCTGATAAAGAGGTGGAAAATAAGAGGTTCTGTTGATAAGTCATAGTCAGGTAGACCAAGAAAGATTTCAGTCAACAAGGCCTGCAGTGAAAAGTACACCATCCCCACTGTAAAGCATGGTAGTGGATGTCTTATGTTTTGAAGCTGTGTGAGCTCCAGTGGCATAGGGAATTTAGTCAAAATTGATGGCAAGATGAATGCAGCATGTTATCAGAAAATACTGGCAGACAATTTGCATTCTACAGCATGAAAGCTGCGCATGGGACGCTCTTGGATGTTCCAACATGACAATGATCCAAAGCACAAGGCCAAGTTGACCCTCCAATGGCTACAGCAAAAAAAAAAAAAGGTGAAAGTTCTCGAGTGTCTATCACAGTCTCCTGACCTCAATATCATTGAAGCACTTTGGGGAGATCTTGCCAAAAAGAATGGCCAGCTATACCACCTGAGAGAATTAAAGGACCTCATGCATAATTACTACAAGAGACTGCATGCCATCATTGATGCTAAAGGGGGCAAAACAATATTAAGAACTAAAGGTATATACATTTTTACCATTGTTACCATCTTGTCATATTAACCAATTTTTTTGAAGTGTAAGTACACAGCATATTTATCACAACACATTTAAAATATTTTGACATTTAAACATTTAAATGTAATTTAAAATGCCAAATATTGCTTATACTATTAAGCAATGGTGGGCCGTCAGGGCCAGCAAGGCCTTCTCTGTGTAACGTCTGGGACCCCCACCCTATGCGGGGCTCGACCCCAGACGCCCGTGGTGTGTGTGCGCATGCCAGCACACGGTGTAATGAGACCCATGCGCAGGATTCAGCGAAGCACTGCTTTTATTACATTTAAGATGCGACATAGGGAAACAAATGTAACAAGACATGGTGTGGTTAACTAAACAAAAACAAAACCTAGACCTTAGCTTGGACATGGAACCTAGCAAACAAAACCCCAACAGAAACCACGGACAAGGACACAAACAAGGATCCCTATTTATAGGGGTAGACATTAGGGCTAATGGGATACAGGTGACAATCAGGATAGGAACAATAGGAAGGGCGTAACAAAAGACACACAAAGAAGCGGGCTTCCAAGGTTCACCTGCCAGCGCCCTCTCTGGGCCTGGCAGGGAACTGTCCAGCTGTTCCTGACATAACCCCCTCCTCTAAGGCGCAGCTCCCGAAGCACCCAACCGCCGCCTAGGGGACGCCTCAGGAGTAGGCGGAAGATGTAGTTCATAGAGGGGAGATGCAAGGCCTGATGTAGTTCATAAATGCAGTCTACGGCGATGCCCCAGATCCCAGGGGTAAGTTGACATCCGGCCCTGGAAAGAAACGGGAGGGAAGCGTCTTCCACCCGTGGTGCTGAGCGACGTCCTCCACGGAAACTCCATCGCGGAGCGGCGTCCCCGGCTGACAAGGTGGTGGAAGCCCGCCTCCAGTGGGACCGATAAAAAGGGGGTGTCCCCCATGGCCTGAAGTCGAGCGACGTCCTCCTTGTAAATTCCCTGGGGGAGCGACGTCCTCGACCATAATGAAGATGGGGACACCTCCCTGGGGAAACGGGGAAAAGGATCCGCCGGATGCCATCCACCGGTTATCCAGGGCTCTAGCCAGCAGACTGCAAATCCTTACCTAAGACAGGAACTAGCTGGGAATCCCACTGGGTCTCAGAGATGGTCCATGATTCTGTAACGTCTGGGACCCCCGCCCTATGCGGGGCTCAACCCCAGACACCCGTGGTGTGTGTGCACACGCCAGCACACGGTGTAATGAGACCCATGCGCAGGATTCAGCGAAGCACTGCTTTTATTACATTTAAGACGCGACATAGGGAAACAAACGTAACACAAGACATGGCGTGGTTAACTAAACTAAACTAAACAAAACCTAGACCTTACCTTGGACATGGAACATAGCAAACAAAACCTAGACCTTAGCTTGGACATGGAACCTAGCAAACAAAACCCCAACAGAACCCACGATACAGATAACAATCATGGACAAGGACACAAACACAATGATCCCTATTTATAGGGGTAGACATTAGGGCTAATGGGATACAGGTGACACAATCAGGATAGGAACAATAGGAAGGGCGTAACAAAAGACACACAAAGAAGCAGGCTTCCAAGGTTCACCTGCCAGCGCCCTCTCTGGGTCTGGCAGGGAACTGTCCAGCTGTTCCTGACACTCTGCTGGCCCAAACAGCAGTGATCTGAATCACTGACTTGCATTTTTAATATATTTAATATATTTTTCCATGAATGTGTATTAAATTATTCCCAATAGTCTATTCTCTACACTGCATAGCTTTTCTCCTGTTTGTGCTGCTTCCAGTAGTGTATATTTATGATAAGAGTATTTATCCAATCATATTTCATGATTACATCTTGTGTTGCTAGGGTGAAAGAAATCTGCCTTAAGGCCTTCAGAATCAATAGTGCAGGCACCCATAGCTTAAAATAAGTGGCAATTAAATTTTTACATTGACCAATCAGATTTCGAGTTGGCATCACAGGGGCCATCTAGCAGGCATACAATTACATCAGTAATTTCCTGTCCTTTGATTGGATAATTGGAGTAGTCAGAGGCAGCGAACCACACAAACTAAATAAAATAAATATATATTAACTCACAATGGCTGACAGAGGAGAAGAATTCCATTTGGTGAAGGCCAGTGAAAGCCTAGGTGTGAAATGCACGGCCCGCCACTGCTATTAAGAAAGCTACATTAAAATTTAAAATGTTAATCATAGTCACAATTTACTTCAGCCCTACCATTCAAAAAGTATAAAAAGATCATTGCATTTCAGATGAATGAAAAAAATGATGAAAAAAGCATGTAAAAATTATTATTATTGTTATTGTCATTATTATTGTTATTATTATTATTATTATTATTATTATTATTATTATTATTATGTTTTTATTTTTTTATTTTTTTATTCTTTATTTCGGAAGCATTTTTGATTACAACTATTTACAACAGAGCCCAAGATCCGCCCATGTTACATATATATATAGATACAGATACACATATACATGTACATACATACACCCCATACATTTTATATATATATGTATATATATATATATATATACATGCACATATAAACATAAACAGGGAAAAGAAGTATATCTTTCATTAGGTCTGATAGAATCTCAATAAGGTCCAACCAAAATTGTATTGTCCTTCTGTTGGCGCCATGCACTTTGGCTGTAGAACACTCCAAAAAAGCAATGTCTAGCAAATAGGACATCCAGGTATGTATAGCTGGGATAGCTGGATTTCTCCACAATTTCAGGATAACCTTTTTTGCAGCAGTAAGAGCAATGAACAGAATCCTTTTTTGATTTGCAGACAGTGACAGTGAGGAATCATCCATCAAGACGAAAAGCAATGGGTCCTTTTTAATTTGAGTCCTTGTAAGATCAGTCAATATATCCCAAACCGAGGACCACAACATTTCAATTTGAGGACATTCCCAGAACATATGTAAATATGTACCTTGCACTGCTACATAAATGACAAAAGGGGTCAGACTTTCTTTTCATTTTATATAATAGGTAGGGAGTGACATATGCCTTACAAATTAGCTTATAATGAGTCATTTGGTGAGCTGGGTTTTTTGAGGTAGCAAAACAGTTCCCCCAGACTGTATCCCAATTGATCACAGCGTTAAGTTCCCTCTCCCAAAAGCCCTCAATAAGAATGTTTGAGTATTGTTGTACCACAAGTGATTTATAAATTCTGCTCACAGTGCCTCTAGAATGCATATTATAGTCTGTCCATTTTATCATAGGATGAGGAGATATTTTAGTCAACATTGGTACGCCATAAGTTTTCAACGCAGATCTTAATCTCAGGTATAAGAAAAATGAGAATCCTGGTAAGGAAAATTCATCTTTTAAGATTTGAAATGATTTGAGTCCATAATCATTGTATAGATCTTTTAACGTGTAAATGCCACATTCAACCCAGGATTTGGAAACAAACGGTTTATTACCAGTACAAATATTATTATTGTGCCAGATGGGGATAGAATCACTATAGGGAACTGAAACACCCATAATTTTTCTGCTATTTTCCAAATTTTAATAGAGTGGCTTATGATCGGACCAAACTTTTCCAGAACTTTCTTGGATATTCCTGTAAAGAGTAGACGTATTGGATAAATAATATTCCTTTCCAAAGCTCGCCATGGCACAGGGGAGTCACTATCCATCCAAGTCCTAAGTGCTCTCATTTGGTACGCTAAATAATAGGACCAAAAATCTGGTAGAGATAAGTCACCATATTATTATTATTATTATTATTATTATTATTATTATTATTGTTGTTGTTGTTGTTGTTGTTGTTGTTGTTGTTGTTGTTGTTTAGGCATCGCAATTTGATTATAAGAGAAATCAGAGATGAATGGCCAGACTAGTCTGAACTAGCCCTTGAGGTGGATTGGCTTCAACAGATTAAGTCCATAAGGCAGATTCCACTTGTGTCAGCCAGGAACAAGGCTATTGTGGACACAGACTCACTGAAACTGGAAATTCAATGACTGGAAACTATACCATGTGATTTATTTTTAAATAACTTTCCAGTTTCCAGTTTTTTTTGTGCAAAGACTGAGCAGAGTTACTATATCCTTAAGTTATTAAAGAGTGAGCAGTGTTACTATATCCTTAAGTTATTAAAGAGTGAGCAGTGTTACTATATCCTTAAGTTATTAAAGAGTGAGCAGTGTTACTATATCCTTTCAACTAAATAAATCCAACTTGGCATCAAAAGGTTGTTTCCTCCCCCCTGACTGTCAGTCACTCATTTAATATTCTGTAGAAAATGTAGAGACTGCGGTTCACAGAGTCTGATGTCCAAATCAATTCCAAATCTTTTTTTTTATCATTATTATTTCCAAATCAGATTGGAAATTAACTGGAGATTAACAGTTTCAGAAATACCAGGCCATCTGGTACCAACATACCATATTCAGTTACAGAGATTGCACTTTTTCCTCAGTCTGATATTTGTTGTAACTGGATCGGATTGACTAATTAGATAACTGCATGAATGTGCAGTTGTACATGTTCCCAGTGTAGTGGATGGTGATCTTAAATGAGGTCAGGCAACAAATATTAATGTAACTCTGCCCACACAGCATCAGCATAATTAACTCATATAAACTAGTATCCAGCAATGTAATGTTAAAAACGGCATAACCGTTCTGATAATTATTTAATGAAATTCTACAAATTTATTCCCTTGCTAGAATTTTTTTTAATTTTCTTTATTTTTTCAGCACACAAATACAAACTAACAAAAAAGAACATTATTATTGACTTTTCAATAAACCAGATAACTGTAGGGCTCTATTCACATTTGGTATCAGTTCTTGATCAAAGTCCCACACTCGTGTGTCAACAAATAACTGCTCCTTGGTAAGACTTCCTTGTAATGGTATTCTCACATGAACAATCCGACACACATCGAAAGGAACTTTATAGACCCGTCCAATGTGTTTCAGGCTAGAATGCACTGAGGTTTGTATTACATTCCTAGGGTTAATGATCATCTTTGTGGGGTTGTAGATGTTCTTTCTATCTGGTTCTCTGTAAATGTGTTCCATGATATTGATGCCAGGAATACTTTTCCATTCTGGCTGGTGAAACTTACCAGTTTCTTCAAACTGAGTCTTGGGGAAAATGTGGTTTTCTATGAGAAATACAGTCACCTCTTTATGTTCCTGTTGCAGAGCCTCCATCAATAATGCAAGGTTAGCATACTTATAAGGCATGATGATCTCGTCAATGTCATTCAACAGGACATATTTGGACTGATACATGTGTCTGTAAATGCACTCATTGAGTGTTACCAACTGGCCATAGTACTGGATGTCCCCTTTATGAAATTTAATATTCCATCCTGCAGATGGCTTAAGGAACTGGTCAATAGGCCATGGCACAATCTCTAGAAATCCTGCTTTCTCATAGTGCTGTAGGAGCTTCTCCAAGTCAGGACCACAGCTGGTGTTGTAGATTACCACGCGTTGTACACCAAGAAGCTTGTACATCTCCATGGTTTGAGCAAACTGCAGAACATTATTGTAGTTTCCAAAAAGGCTGGATATACAGATGGTGAAGTTGTACTTGAAAGAATCTTCTTTCATTCTGTTCTTTACTGGCAGGAAGTCTAGGTTATTAATGTCTGTGTGTTCATCAGCTGAAATGGCGACGTGGGTTGCATGCTGGGTGTGTTTGCCCTGGCACAGCACATCTGAAGCACCAAATGGGAAGCCAAAATGATCCGTGTGTATCTCAATTTCAGCTGCAGTAAACTCGCAATCTTGGCTTTTGTTGCAGTAAATGCAGTAAAGTTGCTGTGTACTGTTTCTTTTGATTATGCTGATAACTTGAATAGCTTTATTGAGCCTGTGATCAATGAATGCAGACACTGCAAAATGGCTTGTGTTTTTAATAGGGAATATAGAATTCAGAGATTTTGGGACATTGTGTACATCTGAATTATTGCTTGTAGGCAATGGTGTGTCTGCATATAGATTTCTGGTGATATAAACATCGGTCAGGCTAAGAATATGCTTCCATTTTGAAATCAAGATGCCAGTCAGAACACCAAAAATGATAAGGAAAATAAACAGTTTCATCTTTGTGTATGGCATTTTAAGCCAGAGTCCAGTCTGACCCCTGTAGATTGAAACAAAACTATTATTAATACAAACCTACAGTACTAATAATACCTTTATAGATTTGATCAATTATAGCATAGAAATTGTCTCAGAAAGTACAATAACAAAATATAAATTAGTATCAGATTTTTAAATATCTATAGTATTACCCATCCCAAATATTATTCAGTTTTAACAAGTATATGCTACTCGCCTTCTTTATGTGGCCAGAGCAATTGTGCAAATAATCATCCCTATAAAAGTGTACCCCACAATATTTGTTTATAAAATAAGTGATTATGAAAATGTATAGGAGGATCAAAGATGTTTACCAAAAGGAATGAGACAAGATTTAACCACAATGCTGCAATCTTCTACTCTCGCTCTGTGTTTACTAAAAAGTCAAGCAAGTTTGAGTGCTCAGGAATGCGAACTCTGAAGTTCAGACCACATGTTTTCAAGAACAATCAAATCTAGACATTATCATAGCACAACACTTTAGGGTTAGGCTTTGACAGGTTTATGCCATTACAGTTCTGCTTAGGCAAACTATTTATAAGCACTAAATATTTGGATTCATTTATAAAGATGGTTTAATAGAATGTGGGTGTTCAAATAAATCTAGTAAATTTGGAAAAACTTTTCCAAATTGTGTTCCTGAGTATCTAAATGCATGCATAAGAAGACTAACCAAAATTAACCTTGACTTAATTGACTTTAAATCTTCAAAAACTATAATTTGTATGAATAATGCACATTTAAATGGAATACACAGTTTAAATTTATTTTTATTATTTTTACAGAATTTTGTAAACACCCTTATACATAGAGACTACAGAAGTGTGTCTATCAAAAGCACATCTTCATGCTAGTTTACTAGATCAGGGACTAAGAATACCTGTACCATCAAGAAATTTTTCTGAAAATCAGTCAATTTATATTGATTGCAAAAATTAAAGAACATGAAATATACACGACGCAATGTAACACAAAGTCATAAATAGTCATAGTCCATTACGACAAAAGAAATTTTGAGACAAGCCGATCTAAACGAATGTCTCAGTTGACAGAAGATTTATAATAATATATATAATAACTAACAATTAATAATAGTAGTTATTGATATGTAGTAGTTATGTAGTAGGTATTTTCAAATATTTAAGCAATAAAACTTTTTACTCCCTAATACTCCCTAAAACCATTATAATTTTCCAGTTTAGCTCTTCCTTGCCAGTGGAGTTTAAGATCTAAATAAATAGCAAAAAATGAAAAACAAACCCATATCGCTCTTGACTTTCAACCTACCTGAAAACTGCAGAATTATTCAAAAGTCCCACACTTGTGTCAACAAATAACTGCTGCTTGGTAAGATTCCCTGGTAATGGTGTTCTCACATACGCATGAAGAAGAACCTGATAGACCTTTTCACTGAGCCACAGACTGGAATTCAATATTTGCATTAAAGCCAATAAAAAATACAACAATAGTGCTAGTAACCAATGAGGAAACATAATGGCTCACTCAGTCATACCTTACTTTATAGCATAGCACATCAGAGCCAAAACTTCCCTGTTCACCTTGTTTCCAAGTCAAACTGTGGAATATTTAGAGATTTCATGTACAGCAACAGTTTTCATCATCTTCATGATTCATGTGATTAAGTGCTATGTCTCAAATTAAACACCCTGACCTTACATTAAAAGTACCTAAAATAACATTGAAGATACAGGAGACTGGTACATAAAGCAGACTTTTGAATAGTTTTCAAGGTCACATAAATGGCTTTATATTTCAAACACAAACAGGACAACTGATGATAAGGTAAAGGTGATAAACCAGATAAGGTGATAAACCAGATAACTGTAGGGTTAAGATTTGAAATGATTTGAGTCCATAATCATTGTATAGATCTTTTAACGTGTAAATGCCACATTCAACCCAGGATTTGGAAACAAACGGTTTATTACCAGTACAAATATTATTATTGTGCCAGATGGGGATAGAATCACTATAGGGAACTGAAACACCCATAATTTTTCTGCCATTTTCCAAATTTTAATAGAGTGGCTTATGATCGGACCAAACTTTTCCAGAACTTTCTTGGATATTCCTGTAAAGAGTAGACGTATTGGATAAATAATATTCCTTTCCAAAGCTCGCCATGGCACAGGGGAGTCACTATCCATCCAAGTCCTAAGTGCTCTCATTTGGTACGCTAAATAATAGGACCAAAAATCTGGTAGAGATAAGTCACCATATTATTATTATTATTATTATTATTATTATTATTATTATTATTATTATTATTATTGTTGTTGTTGTTGTTGTTGTTGTTGTTGTTGTTGTTTAGGCATCGCAATTTGATTATAAGAGAAATCAGAGATGAATGGCCAGACTAGTCTGAACTAGCCCTTGAGGTGGATTGGCTTCAACAGATTAAGTCCATAAGGCAGATTCCACTTGTGTCAGCCAGGAACAAGGCTATTGTGGACACAGACTCACTGAAACTGGAAATTCAATGACTGGAAACTATACCATGTGATTTATTTTTTAATAACTTTCCAGTTTCCAGTTTTTTTTGTGCGAAGACTGAGCAGAGTTACTATATCCTTAAGTTATTAAAGAGTGAGCAGTGTTACTATATCCTTAAGTTATTAAAGAGTGAGCAGTGTTACTATATCCTTAAGTTATTAAAGAGTGAGCAGTGTTACTATATCCTTAAGTTATTAAAGAGTGAGCAGTGTTACTATATCCTTAAGTTATTAAAGAGTGAGCAGTGTTACTATATCCTTAAGTTATTAAAGAGTGAGCAGTGTTACTATATCCTTAAGTTATTAAAGAGTGAGCAGTGTTACTATATCCTTAAGTTATTAAAGAGTGAGCAGTGTTACTATATCCTTAAGTTATTAAAGAGTGAGCAGTGTTACTATATCCTTAAGTTATTAAAGAGTGAGCAGTGTTACTATATCCTTAAGTTATTAAAGAGTGAGCAGTGTTACTATATCCTTAAGTTATTAAAGAGTGAGCAGTGTTACTATATCCTTAAGTTATTAAAGAGTGAGCAGTGTTACTATATCCTTAAGTTATTAAAGAGTGAGCAGTGTTACTATATCCTTAAGTTATTAAAGAGTGAGCAGTGTTACTATATCCTTAAGTTATTAAAGAGTGAGCAGTGTTACTATATCCTTTCAACTAAATAAATCCAACTTGGCATCAAAAGGTTGTTTCCTCCCCCCTGACTGTCAGTCACTCATTTAATATTCTGTAGAAAATGTAGAGACTGCGGTTCACAGAGTCTGATGTCCAAATCAATTCCAAATCTTTTTTTTTATCATTATTATTTCCAAATCAGATTGGAAATTAACTGGAGATTAACAGTTTCAGAAATACCAGGCCATCTGGTACCAACATACCATATTCAGTTACAGAGATTGCACTTTTTCCTCAGTCTGATATTTGTTGTAACTGGATCGGATTGACTAATTAGATAACTGCATGAATGTGCAGTTGTACATGTTCCCAGTGTAGTGGATGGTGATCTTAAATGAGGTCAGGCAACAAATATTAATGTAACTCTGCCCACACAGCATCAGCATAATTAACTCATATAAACTAGTATCCAGCAATGTAATGTTAAAAACGGCATAACCGTTCTGATAATTATTTAATGAAATTCTACAAATTTATTCCCTTGCTAGAATTTTTTTTAATTTTCTTTATTTTTTCAGCACACAAATACAAACTAACAAAAAAGAACATTATTATTGACTTTTCAATAAACCAGATAACTGTAGGGCTCTATTCACATTTGGTATCAGTTCTTGATCAAAGTCCCACACTCGTGTGTCAACAAATAACTGCTCCTTGGTAAGACTTCCTTGTAATGGTATTCTCACATGAACAATCCGACACACATCGAAAGGAACTTTATAGACCCGTCCAATGTGTTTCAGGCTAGAATGCACTGAGGTTTGTATTACATTCCTAGGGTTAATGATCATCTTTGTGGGGTTGTAGATGTTCTTTCTATCTGGTTCTCTGTAAATGTGTTCCATGATATTGATGCCAGGAATACTTTTCCATTCTGGCTGGTGAAACTTACCAGTTTCTTCAAACTGAGTCTTGGGGAAAATGTGGTTTTCTATGAGAAATACAGTCACCTCTTTATGTTCCTGTTGCAGAGCCTCCATCAATAATGCAAGGTTAGCATACTTATAAGGCATGATGATCTCGTCAATGTCATTCAACAGGACATATTTGGACTGATACATGTGTCTGTAAATGCACTCATTGAGTGTTACCAACTGGCCATAGTACTGGATGTCCCCTTTATGAAATTTAATATTCCATCCTGCAGATGGCTTAAGGAACTGGTCAATAGGCCATGGCACAATCTCTAGAAATCCTGCTTTCTCATAGTGCTGTAGGAGCTTCTCCAAGTCAGGACCACAGCTGGTGTTGTAGATTACCACGCGTTGTACACCAAGAAGCTTGTACATCTCCATGGTTTGAGCAAACTGCAGAACATTATTGTAGTTTCCAAAAAGGCTGGATATACAGATGGTGAAGTTGTACTTGAAAGAATCTTCTTTCATTCTGTTCTTTACTGGCAGGAAGTCTAGGTTATTAATGTCTGTGTGTTCATCAGCTGAAATGGCGACGTGGGTTGCATGCTGGGTGTGTTTGCCCTGGCACAGCACATCTGAAGCACCAAATGGGAAGCCAAAATGATCCGTGTGTATCTCAATTTCAGCTGCAGTAAACTCGCAATCTTGGCTTTTGTTGCAGTAAATGCAGTAAAGTTGCTGTGTACTGTTTCTTTTGATTATGCTGATAACTTGAATAGCTTTATTGAGCCTGTGATCAATGAATGCAGACACTGCAAAATGGCTTGTGTTTTTAATAGGGAATATAGAATTCAGAGATTTTGGGACATTGTGTACATCTGAATTATTGCTTGTAGGCAATGGTGTGTCTGCATATAGATTTCTGGTGATATAAACATCGGTCAGGCTAAGAATATGCTTCCATTTTGAAATCAAGATGCCAGTCAGAACACCAAAAATGATAAGGAAAATAAACAGTTTCATCTTTGTGTATGGCATTTTAAGCCAGAGTCCAGTCTGACCCCTGTAGATTGAAACAAAACTATTATTAATACAAACCTACAGTACTAATAATACCTTTATAGATTTGATCAATTATAGCATAGAAATTGTCTCAGAAAGTACAATAACAAAATATAAATTAGTATCAGCTTTTTAAATATCTATAGTATTACCCATCCCAAATATTATTCAGTTTTAACAAGTATATGCTACTCGCCTTCTTTATGTGGCCAGAGCAATTGTGCAAATAATCATCCCTATAAAAGTGTACCCCACAATATTTGTTTATAAAATAAGTGATTATGAAAATGTATAGGAGGATCAAAGATGTTTACCAAAAGGAATGAGACAAGATTTAACCACAATGCTGCAATCTTCTACTCTCGCTCTGTGTTTACTAAAAAGTCAAGCAAGTTTGAGTGCTCAGGAATGCGAACTCTGAAGTTCAGACCACATGTTTTCAAGAACAATCAAATCTAGACATTATCATAGCACAACACTTTAGGGTTAGGCTTTGACAGGTTTATGCCATTACAGTTCTGCTTAGGCAAACTATTTATAAGCACTAAATATTTGGATTCATTTATAAAGATGGTTTAATAGAATGTGGGTGTTCAAATAAATCTAGTAAATTTGGAAAAACTTTTCCAAATTGTGTTCCTGAGTATCTAAATGCATGCATAAGAAGACTAACCAAAATTAACCTTGACTTAATTGACTTTAAATCTTCAAAAACTATAATTTGTATGAATAATGCACATTTAAATGGAATACACAGTTTAAATTTATTTTTATTATTTTTACAGAATTTTGTAAACACCCTTATACATAGAGACTACAGAAGTGTGTCTATCAAAAGCACATCTTCATGCTAGTTTACTAGATCAGGGACTAAGAATACCTGTACCATCAAGAAATTTTTCTGAAAATCAGTCAATTTATATTGATTGCAAAAATTAAAGAACATGAAATATACACGACGCAATGTAACACAAAGTCATAAATAGTCATAGTCCATTACGACAAAAGAAATTTTGAGACAAGCCGATCTAAACGAATGTCTCAGTTGACAGAAGATTTATAATAATATATATAATAACTAACAATTAATAATAGTAGTTATTGATATGTAGTAGTTATGTAGTAGGTATTTTCAAATATTTAAGCAATAAAACTTTTTACTCCCTAATACTCCCTAAAACCATTATAATTTTCCAGTTTAGCTCTTCCTTGCCAGTGGAGTTTAAGATCTAAATAAATAGCAAAAAATGAAAAACAAACCCATATCGCTCTTGACTTTCAACCTACCTGAAAACTGCAGAATTATTCAAAAGTCCCACACTTGTGTCAACAAATAACTGCTGCTTGGTAAGATTCCCTGGTAATGGTGTTCTCACATACGCATGAAGAAGAACCTGATAGACCTTTTCACTGAGCCACAGACTGGAATTCAATATTTGCATCAAAGCCAATAAAAAATACAACAATAGTGCTAGTAACCAATGAGGAAACATAATGGCCCACTCAGTCATACCTTACTTTATAGCATAGCACATCAGAGCCAAAACTTCCCTGTTCACCTTGTTTCCAAGTCAAACTGTGGAATATTTAGAGATTTCATGTACAGCAACAGTTTTCATCATCTTCATGATTCATGTGATTAAGAGCTGTGTCTCAAATTAAACACCCTGACCTTACATTAAAAGTACCTAAAATAACATTGAAGATACAGGAGACTGGTACATAAAGCAGACTTTTGAATAGTTTTCAAGGTCACATAAATGGCTTTAATATTTCAAACACAAACAGGACAAATGATGATAAGGTTCTGTACCAAAACAATAACTTGCATGAATTTCTATTACTGCACATTTATATATAGAATACTCTTCCATGGTCAAATTTCTTATGATTTTATCATGTTTACAGGATTTGGCAGACATCCTTACACATAAAGACTTACAGAATTGTTTTTATTTACAGAACTGAACTGAATTTGGGTAACCAGACCACCATCCTGACTCAGTGTAGGACACTGGGAAATGCCTGATTGATAAAGGTGTTGACATGATTATCAGCTGGTGCTAGTCAGTATTAAATTCTGGGGCAAAAGCAAAAGTGATGGTTGAAGTTAATCCTTGTGTCATGTCTGGACGCCCCCGCCCAGTGCGCGAACCTGGCCCTTCGTGGTGGTGCATGCGCTGGCATGCCATGGAAAGCAGACCCAGATTCAGCGAAACGCTGCTTTATTTACATAAACACAAGACATGGGGAAGACGAACCTAGCTCTTAGGTTTCGGTTTTGTTCTAGATCAACCACGTTATGTCTATCTTGACAGGAACATAGTAAACAAAACTTAATATGGTAACCACGGGACAGCTAAAGATTGACCTACAAAGTCATGAACACCAGGATCCCTATTTATAGGGCTACACATTATGTTTAATTAGGAACAGGTAACACAACCGGATAGAGAATAATAGGCAGGGTAAAACACAACAGACACACATGAGCAGGCTTCTGAGGTTCACTGCCCAGCTGTTCCTGACACCTTGACTCACACATCTATTAATTCTTAGGACAAAATGGCCAGGTTTTCAGACATCAGTGAGGGAAATGTGTGTGGATGGGTCCCACAGCAGGGTAGCATGTTTTGTCACATTGGCTGAGAAGGTGTTGCCTGGGTCGTTGTAGTCAGCTCCATGGCGCACTTCAGTGTATGACACATGTGCCTTGTTACAAACATATATCTCTTTATTTAATGTAACTAAATGTAACATCTGTTGTTCTCCAAGCATATCACTTTGTAATCAGCAGTGGTGGGCAGTAACAAAGTAAATGTAATTCGTTACTGTACTTAAGTATCTTTTTCCAGTATCTGTACTTTACTAAAGTATAAAAATTTGAGACTTTTTACTTTCACTCCACTACATTTTGAAGTAACATATCATACTTTCTACTCCACTACATTATCCCACATCTCTCATTACTTGTATTAAAAAAAAGATACCTGCTCTGCTCTGCCTCAGTAACATACGATTTCTTCTTACAAAAATTCAACATCATATTGGCGAAATTATGTAGAGGTGAGCACGTCCTGTGATAATCATAACAGCAGTTTTCTTTAATGTGAATCAAATGTTAGAATTCATATATCCCAAGTTAATTTTAATCTTTTAGCTTTACCTATATTAAACCAACTTATTTTAATCTGTGCTTAGGCAATATAATAACAACTATCAGCTGTGGAAATGGTAACCATATAACTAGAAGTAGTTTAAAATAGCATAAAAAACACATATAATCATGCTTGAAGAGTAGAGTAGGTAAACAAGTAATTATTAGAAATAGGCAAAACAGTTATGTAAGAAAACCAGTAGGCTTTTTGCAGATGTAAAACAGAGATTAGGAAATCTCAGCTTTATTTTCAGCCATGTATGAAGCACAGGCAGGGCCTGAGGGAAATACAGGGGAGGTTGGAGAAGTTGGAGAGGTTGGAGTGTTTTCTGGCAGATTCGACTGAGCAGAACATAGTGAGAAAGGAAGGCAGGTAATAAAGGTCAACAAAGCCTATGTGTATGTCCCTGTGAAACTGCTAGATAGGGCAAGAAGCTCTAATTGCAGTACCCTGGAGTGCAGCGCCAGAAGAGAAGAGCCCGAGCCACAACAGCTAGCAGATATGACAACAAAAAGCAAAACAACCGAATGTAGAAATTAGAATTAAAACTCATATGCCCCATACAAACGTCATGCATGAGCAATTAATATGTGAATGTCACAAAGAGCGTTAGTATGTGCAAAACTAGGGAGTAGTAGAAAAGGCCCCATGTAATTTAAAAGTCAGGTAGCTCAGTCCATTTGATCAGAAATAGATCAGATGGCATATTTACGTTGTAAAAATAGTAAATGGCAGTGTTAAAACCTCATAATAGGATAAATGATAATTGTTTGAGGTCACAGTTTCAACTAGGTTTGGGGAAAGACTAACTGTCAGGTAAACACAATAATCCTCACAATATAAAATTTAATAAACAGAGCATCACTTGAACAAATATAGCACTGTGTCTAACTTACAGGTTGAAATTCGAAGGGTCATCAGTTAAAATAAAAAGATAGACAAACACTAAAAGAAAGGGTGGTTGTTTTTAGGGTATGTTATTTATCAGAAAAAGTTATCAGCAAAATAAGTGATCAGAGGGGTAGGATGCAGGGATAAGTAGAAAAGATTTTTTACAGGCAGTCACGCTTGACCAGACTGAGCCTGATGCTTTGTGTTTGAGTGCCATTTTGGTGGTGTTGTTAAGAATCATCTTTCTACAGTAAGGCCAAGTTTGCTCCTTCTCATCCAAGCCTGGTTAGTTTTTGCAAGTGTAGTGGGTAATTGGAGAAAACTCTGGACCACCTTGTAGTGTGTCCACTCAGAGAGTGACTATGAGTTCAGACACAGTCTTTATTAATGTTACTGATGTTATTAAGCAACCCAGTAACCCAATTGCATTTATTGTGGATATTTTACCAGTCACCAAGTAAAATTCCATTTTTTATATAGTTTTTTTTTAAGTAAAGCAGAATAAGATTACTGCACAAATACTGTAATTGCCATCACACACTAAAGCATTAGTTACTAAATACTGAAATATTATCACATATTACATATTATATCCCATATTATCACAACATGCAATTAAAACTCTTAATATAAGACACAGCTGTAAAATTGATCATGTTAAACATCATAATGGCGAACAAATACCAGTCAGTCTCTATATCGGGCTCTTCAAAGGGACCACATGTTAATACAGTTAGCTTACACAGTTAGACTACAAATAGTTAGCCATGAATTCTTAAATAATAAAACAATGCAAAACATACTTAATTTCTGCATATTTTACAACAACAGCATAGAAATACCTCTTAATAACATTTGTTAACTAGCACATTGTGTTTCGTGTTTAAGCTTAATTCCCTTAAATAAGGGAAAATAGTGAAAGAAGAAGAATGAAAAAACTGACACGCTGCTATCATGCCACTCATTTGTAATTAGTGAGGTAGAGTAGTGCTCTATCTACCCCCTACTGGAACTCTGTGGTATAAGATGTAGCTAGTAGATCAGAGCACAATCATTTAACACAGGAGATAATCTGTAACACATACGGGCATTACACTTTTTGTTTTATAGGTTGGATACAACCTATACAACAACAAAAAAAAAAAACATGAAAAAACACATGAAAAAACAATGAAAACATAGAATACAGTGATATCTGCAACAGGAACAAAATTTGATTTTTGCAGAGAGAAAGATTTCTTTCTCTAGATGCATATTTCACACATCTGTCACATACCCCCCTCAAAATAGATGTTGTCCCTAACATCCCAGTCTTTGACCATTCATGCAAATAAGGAGCAAACTATACCAAAAACACAAAAAGCAGTATTTCAGTGTGGTGCAGTGCAATGTTACAGTCTGGAACTCTTTTCATACATTCTTAATCTTATGTGTAAATACCCAGTCCATGTTTCTCTTGTTTTTTTTTTCCTTTTTAACTGACAATGTCCATCCTTTGGGAATAGGTCATTATGTCAATAGGTATTTGTTGGTCATTCATGTAAATGTTTTCTCTCTCTGGTGAATGCTCCATCTGATTTGTTCCTCCTTGTTCCTCCTCTTGCTCTGCTGACATGTCCTACTCTGGCTATATGCATTCAGCCTCCATAGGTGTACAAGCACATGAAGGATTCAACGTGTCCTGATTATGGTTTGGGCTGCTGTGGGAATGTGACAGATGTGTGAAATATCCATCTAGAGAAAGAAATCTTTCTCTCTGCAAAAATCTAATTTTGTTCCTGTTGCAGGTATTCTATGTTTTCATGTTTTTTTTTGTTGTTGTTGTATAGGTTGTGTCCAACCTATAAAACAAAAAGTGTAATGCCCGTATGTGTTACAGATTATCTCCTGTGTTAAATGATTGTGCTCTGATCTACTAGCTACATCTTATACCACAGAGTTCCAGTAGGGGGTAGATAGAGTGCTACTCTACCTCACTAATTACAAATGAGTGGCATGATAGTAGCGTGTCAGTTTTTTCATTCTTCTTCGTTCACTATTTTCCCTTATTTAACCCTCTGGGGTCGACGGCATCGTCGACGATGCCAATCACTTTTTTTCTCTTTGAAAGTGTTTTTGTAAATGAAATTACATTGTAGCAACCCAGAAAAAAATATGTACACAAACGGTAGACGGTTTTCTTTCCAAAATGTTTATTGCCAAATAAATGTTTGTTATTAAATTAATGTTAAAAATAAAAAACAAAGGTATGTCAAATTCTCGTCTCCACACTGGCCGGAGACCCGCCCCCGCACTTAGCGCTCCATTCACATGTAAGATTTATGTAAACGACTCTATTTAGTAAATGCTATTTGCTGTGTTGTTTGGGGGGAGTGACGTGCTGATGCATGCCCGTGTCCAACAGAATAAAAAGGTGTGTACAATTTCAAATAATAGTAATCATCATGCTTTTTTTTTTTTTTGCTGTTTGTGTCCAGCATCGAATAATTATTTGACCGTGAATGTCTGGAATCTGGTTGTGAATTTATGACTGAAATAAAGCTGCTCACATCGGCGCGTGCTTTCACTTTGCAAAAGGCAGCGTTTATTTAGCGAGTATATATTTGTGCTATGTTGTTTTGATAAACAGACGAAATGTAAAATAAATAATAGTACCACAGAAAAACAACATAGCACAAATATATATTCGCTAAATAAAAGTGAAAGCGCGCGCCGATGTGAGCAGCTGTATTCCAGTCATCATACACTCAGATCACCCCCCCCCCACCCAAGAAAAAAAAAAAAAGCATGTTGTCTGTGAATGGCTGGAATGTGGTTGTGAATACGACTTTTAGCAAATGTCAAATGTTCTCGTGAACCTGCGGCGCGCGCTTTCACTTTGTAAAGGGGAGCATATTGATCAAAAGGAAGATAAAAGCGCGCGCCGATATGAACAGCTTTACTTCAGTCATATACAGAGGCAACTTTTGCTAAGCAGACAAAATGTTAAAAAAAATAATATAATAGTACCCCAGAAAACCAACATAGCACAATGCACGTTGTCTGTGAATGCTAGAATGCGGTTGTGAATATGCCGTTTAGCAAATGTTCTAAAAGAATTGCATTTCAGTGAAAATTTCAGAAACCATGCATTATTTTTTGTTTCTCTCAACAAAGCCTGGCCTCAGTGTACCCTGTTTTTGTATGAGGAATCTGAATGTATAGGTGCGAACAGCTGAGACATCAATAGGAGTCCTGGGGAAACCTGGTGTCACCTGAGCCAGGTGTCAATAGGTCTTACATATTCATGAATAGTCATGGATTATTCAGTGAAACAGAGGCTCTGCTGAAAAAAATTAGGCACATCAGGGCGTGTCCTTGTTGCAGGACTCTTTCAATGGACGCCCCCCCTCTCGGGCTGGGAAGTGGCCCTAGACAGCTGCCCTGCCCATGGCATTTAGGCTCCTGTCTCTCATGGAACACAGATTGCCTGAAGATGGGGGCTATGTTTCTAGTGCTGAAACACTTCTCCTGAAACTCAGGAGTTACCTTTGGAGGTCCCCTTTACCAATCATTAGAGCATTCTGTGTTTGTGCCCTCTGGTCAGGTTGGTGCACCAGATTTGGCCCTTGCTAGAGACCAGATTTCTCTTGCTGAGAGCTTTTTACACTCAAGAGCATATGTCCCGGAAGCAGGCTTCCTGCTGAGGCAGGGGCTGTGGCCCAGGGAATGGCATTTCCACCCATAGGTGGTGGAATGCATATGCCAATTTTTGGCTGGGTGGAAGTGGCTATGTTTGACTAGAGTTCCTGCAGACATGCTTATCACCCTCTACATTGAGGTACTGTATATGTGGCAGCCATTGCTCAAGTCACATGCCTGTTCTCTGGTCTCTCACCTCCTGTACCATGCCAGGTCACTGAGGCTTTCCTGTAGACCATGTCTCCTCTCCTGAAACCTCTCAGTGGTCCTGGAGGGGCTTCTCCAAGCCCCCATTTGAGCCAATAGAGTCAGCCGATAAATTGGCATGATTTCACACAGAGCTTCAGACACAACTTCCACATTGAAGCGTTCCCATAGTGTCAGCCATGATGCAGCATCTCGTTCCCTTCTCATGGAACTGGGTTATACACATAACCTGGTTTAGTTATTGTCTCTTTCAAATTCAAATTCAAATTTTATTTGTCACATACATATACATACACAGTACGACATGCAGTGAAATGTTTTTTCACGACTGTCTGGCATGTAAACATTTATAAATAGTATTTGAGAAAGAGATCCATAAAAAATAAAGATAAAAGTAAAACTAGAGTATCTTAAAAGTATAAAAATAGAAAATAAAGTAAATAAAATATAATATAATATAGATAAATAAAAATAAAATAAAATATGAAAATATAGGTGTAAATAAAAATATAATATAAATAAAATAAAATATGAAAATAGGTGTAAAATAATATATGTATATATATATATTTATATATATATATATATATATATATATATATATATATATATATACACACACACACAAAGTGATATATACACATAAATGCAGACATGAACATGAAGGGATGTATGTGTATATGGCATATATTGAGGTGATCCAGTGTTTATCATTAAAGTGTCCATGTGCTGGAATAATTGTATAAAGTGACTTGTGCCAGTCCAGTGTCAAAGTGTCAGTTTGTGCAAATGTGCGAGGTTGTGCAAAGTGATGAAAAGTGATGAAAAAAAGCAGAGAGAGTCCCCGTATCTGTATCAGGTTCTAGGTGTTTCCTGGTTCAGACTCCGAATGGCCTGCGGGAAGAAGCTCCTCCTCATTCTCTCTATGTTTGCCTTCATGGAGCGGAAGTGCTTCCCTGAACACAACAGAGAAAAGAGTCCATTGTTGGGATGGCTGAGGTCCTTCACAATCTTCCTGGCTCTGATCCGGCACTGCTTGCTGTAGATGTCCTGCAGGTCAGGGAGCTCGGTGTGGATGGTACGTTCAGCTGAACGCACCACTCTCTGAAGGGCTCGCCTGTCCTGAATGGTGCTGTTCACGAACCAGGAAGTGATGCTACCTGTCAGGATGCTCTCAGTGGTGCAGCTCTTTAGACTGTGGAGATTGGTGTATAATAAAAAAAATTTTTCTGTGATCACCTATTTAAGGTCTAAGAACTCTAGCTTTCTGATATGTAGATGGTCAATTTTCTCTGATGCAGTTAAAGTACAGGAGCCATAAGCAATGACACTTGAGCTTCACATTCTGTGTCTGCTAGAGAAGCGTCAGCATTCATCATTCTGGAGGTTGGTGTTTTATAGTCTGTGATCCTTGTCACAGGCTCCTAGAGTGAACATATTGAAACTGTGACTCTAGTTTCCTCCCGTAGCAACACTTGGCTTCCTTCATCGTTCTGCATATGCTGTTAGATGCAAACTTGTACTCATCCATGTTCATGGTGGTGAGCCCCACATTGTAGGCAGTGGAGTGGGATCTCAGAGCCCGGATTGTAGGCAGTAGAGTGGGATCTCAGATCCTGAATAGTTTTATCCACCCATGGCTTCTGGTTGGGAAACATTCTGATGACGGTTTTTTGAACCACCTTGTAACTGTCCTTGAAAGGTGTGTAGCAGTGGTCTAATGTTCTTTCACTTCTGGTGGGGCATGTTATTGCTGGAAAAAGTTCGGCACTGTGTGCTTGAGGGTGACACTGTTAAAGTCCTCCGGTACAATGAGTGCAGTGTCCCGTGCTGGGTCTGGTGTTGTGTGAGAGCCATAGTGTTGTGTGAGAGAGAAGACTATAAATACGAAAAATAAACAAAAACAAACAAACAAACAAAGTGTAGTAGGAGCAGTCATGATGGCAATCAACCTCACCGGCGCCATCTTGGAGTAGTCTGTGGAAGCATCAGTGTGGAGGATAAATGATTCCAAAAACTTTGGGAAGCCTAGAACAGGAGGCTGGATCAGACAATCTATCAACTGCTCTAGGATTGAATAGTGTGTGTCAGTACACACATAGTCCCACATTCCAGTCAGAGCTTTGGATGGAACACCTCTGCTATTATGCTTCATTTGCCATTTTAATCATTTTTGTTTGAACTGTCTCAGCTTCTGATGTCATATAGTGGGCTAGCAATACATGAAAAATCTTAAAATACTGCCAATAATAACTCAGCAGTCACATGACAGCTCTTAACTCACTGACCAGGCTTTTTGTTTTTCAGGGCACTTACTGCAGCAGTATCGGCAGAGTCCATCCAGTTTCCCTCAGCAGACATAATTCTTCTGAGGTATCATACTTCTGCTTTAAACAGGTCACACTTTTGGGTTTTTAGTTTTATCCCATATTGCCTCACCCATCACAGCACTTTTCTGACATCATTGGCACGATCCTGGAATGGAATTTTCTGCTAAATGCAAAGACATCATCAAGGTAGGATACACATATCTCATCCCTTAAGCCCTCCAGGCACTCTTCTATGCATTTGGGATCCTGCAGGTGCATTCATCAGCCAGAATGGGAAGCGGAGCCATTCATACAGGCCCCAGGGGGTTACAAAAGCTCTTAAATGCCTACTTTTCCTCCAGACTGTCCAAATTGTCATGTACCTTGGGGACAGGGTGACGATCTGGGTGAGACCTTTTGTTGAGTTCTCTGAAGTCAATACACAAGCGCAGGGTACCAATACTGAGACAGATTTTTCGACCCATCCCAAGTCCTGTAAGTAATCTTTCATCTCTTTATGCAACAGTTCTTGACACTGGTTCAACATCTTTTAGTGATATGTTCATTTGCAGATTTTTCACATAGCCAATATCATGCTTATCCTCTGTCAGAACTCTCTGAGTGGACACACTACAGGGTGGTCCAGGGTCTTCTCCTGTTATTGCTGTACACTTGTAAAAGATAACCAAATCAATAAAAGTAAACTAAAGAATCTTCTTCAGGTTTGGAAGAGAAGGAGCAAACTTGGCTTTATTGTAGTAAGACGTTTTTTAACAACACCGAAATGGCACTCAAATACAGTGTCAGGCTCAGTGCAGTAAAGTGCAACGTCCTGCAACAAATCCCATGTATTTATCCTGGCATCATCCGATATCTCCTACTGCTTATTTTTCTCAAGATTGTTTAAACTCATTACTCTTGTGTACTTTTTCTGAGAAATAACATACTCTATAAAACCACCCCCCCTCCTTCTTTTACGTTTATTAATCTTTTTATGTTAACTGATTACCCTTTGAATTCCAACCACTAACCTTTAAGTTCGACACAGGGCTGTTTACTATATTTGTTCAAGTGGTGTTCTATTTATTAATTTTTATATTGTGACAATTTTTTCCCTAAACTTTTGTGAAACCATGACCTTATATTTGGACATTTCTGTCCCTTTTTCCTCTATTAAATACTACACACAATTATAACATATCCTATTATTAGGCTTTAACACTGCCTTTACTATTTTTACACCATAAACATGCCATCTGATCTATTTCTGATCAAATGGACAGAGCTACCAAGTTACATGGGGCCTTTTCTACTACTCCCTAGCTTTACACATACTTGTGCGCTTTGTAACATCCACATATAACTTGGACATACACATAATGACATACACATAGGCCTTGTTGACCTTTCTGACCTGCCTTCCTTTCTCACTATGTTCTGCTCAGCCGAATCTGCCAGAAACACTCCAACCTCTACAACTTCTTCAACCTCTTCAAACTCCCCTGCACTTCCTTCAGGCCATAGGTGTGGGTGCCCTGTCTGTACCCTGTACATGGCTGATAATTAAGCTGAGAATTGCTCATCTCTGTTTTACACCTGCAAAAAGCCTACTGGTTTTCCTACATAATTGTACCTATTACTAATAAACTACTTGTTTACCTTCTCTTCAAGCATGACTATATGTTTTTATACCAACTATACTACTTTACACTTCTTCTAGTTAATATGGTTAACATTACCATAGCTGATACCTTTATTCTGTTATTGTATTGCTTAAGCACAAATTAAAATAAGTAAGATTAATGCAGGTAAAGTAAAATAGCTAAAGATTAAAAGTAACTTTGTATTTATGGATTAAAATAATCTTAGATTCGATTTACATTAAATGAGTAAATTTAATGATTAAAATTAACTTTTGATTTAAAGATTAAAGTAGATTAGGATTAGATTTAGATTAAAATGAATACATTCTTCAGAAAAATTTTAACACCTCCCTAAAGAGTGAGGCCTGTACTTCACACTCAATTCGGACAGAGTAGCATTTTGGCACACCTCTCATTGGCTGTTCTTACAAGATTCAAGATTCAAGAAGCTTTATTGACGGAGTACATAGTGAAATGAGACAACGTTTCTCCAGGACCAGGTGCTACATAAACATACAACATAAAGATCAAACACAAGAACAACCCAAAGCTAGGACCGAAAGTTCGTCCAAGCCACATAAAGTGTAGTGTGCCACATAAAGTGTAAAGTGTAATGACAAGACAGTGCAAAAAATAATAAATACAAAAAAGACAACACAAAAACACAGGACACTTAGCACCGAAAAAAAGAAAAAGAATGTGCAATGAAATGTAAATGAAATGTAATAAAATGAGATGATGATGAACTTTCAAGCTTGACAACATGTATTGTGCAAAAATACAATATAGCAGCAGTTGAGGTAGTGCAAAATAAACATAAATATAAATATAGCAGCAGATGAAAAATACAGGGGTTTCGGTAGTGCAATAAGTATCGAACAATATAAGTTATTTGTGTGTGTGTGTGTCCACACAGGTGAGAGAGAGAGAGAGAGAGTGTGGTGTGTATGTGTGTGTGAGAGACAGAGTTTTGTACAGTTCAGTCTCGGGTGTTGAGGAGCCTGATAGCTTGAGAAAAGAAACTGTTAAACAGTCTGGTTGTAAGGGCCCGAATGCTCCGGTACCTCTTTTACTTTATTACATTATACTAGTATGTATGCTCTACAGTCACTGCATTCACAAGGGCTTACGGATTACTTTTCCTGAGGTGAGGAAATGCCACTTTGACTGTCTCTACCAATTTTTCCTTGTTTCCATGTTTTGTCTGGCCCTGCACACTATCAGTCACGATGTTTCCAGGTACTGTTGCTGATATCCTTTTAACACTAGCACAGAATTAACAACTCATCATCACTAGCTGCAAGTTAAAAAGCCAACCAACATATAGTATTTCTGTCCCATTTGCGGCTTCAATTTGTAAAAGTCCAATTGTGTCAATAAACTCTGTCACGTCTCTTAAAGGCACATGAGGTAAGTGACTGACTTTCCAAGCCTCGTCTATAGCACAGATTTGTGACCCTGTATCCCCATGTTCCATGATTTTGGTGTTTGTGTAGGAAACCTTTAATGAGGCACAGGGCCGTAAGCAGGTTTTTATAAATACTGAGATTGGTAGGGGGCATGCTCCCCCCAGAAAATTTTAATTTTCCTGACCTACATGTGTGCATTTTAAGATGTTTTGAGGCTCATAAATTGGATAACAACATAGGTTTAAAACCAAGTGGGCAGTAGTAGCATAAATTATTTTTCAAGATAACAGATTCTTAAAGATGAGAATCAGATTAAATTTTGAAACTGGAAATAGAGAAGATATAGTTTGTTTATTTTGACAGTACACAATAACATATCTCAAACAGGAATGGCCTTAAGAAATATTTGAAGGATTGTTTTGAATGGATTTTAATCAAATGCCAATTTTATTGTAAAACAGCAGTCAATTAGGAAATATTTGGTTTAGCTACTTACATCTTGCATAACTGTCTGAGGAATCGAGCTGCCTACTTTGATTTGAATGGCCATCATCACACACACTATGACATTGATGACCGCTATAAGACCGCTGAGGCATCTCTGATGTGAAGATCTGTCATCTTGGCTTTTTATCCTTGCAGCACCAAAACAGAATTAATGTAAAGTCATTATTTTACAACTTTTGTTATTGGAAAAATACCGAGGTCCAGACCTCAGGGACCTCAATGGTGGGTATGGGCCTGACGAGGCATTTCCTCCCTACAAGCTCCCTCAGAGAAGATGTTCTGTTTTTTGTAGCATTACTTCTTTTTTCCCACTTGGATTTCTCATGTGTCAGAGGCATCCATTTCTTAATACCTGAGCATGTGTATGGTGTATTCCACACACACATGGCATACAAGGCATTTCCTTAAGCAGTATAGTGTAGTTTTACAAATGGTACAACACTTAAGTTCTTCATTTTTTTCCCTCTTTCTCTACAACATGCACAACACTGAGATTTATCCCTGGTGCTGGTTGCTCTGTGCCCCACAGGAACAACCTCCCTTAATTTACAGGGTTCTTCTTAGCTGGTTTTTCTAATCTCTCTGCCTTACAAGCTGCTCTGAAATGCTCAGCTCCAAAAAAATGCTGACAGAATTCCTCACCTGCCTGTACACAAGCAAATTATCTCAGTGGGGGATGTGGCACTGGGTAATAATGCTGTGCTGTGAACTTTTGTTGGAACTGAGCTGTGTTCCTCATCTCTCCTGGGCAGGATGTTGGTTGGAACTCCTGCATTAATGTTGGTGCCTGAAAGTGGTACAACGGCACACGCACACACACACACACAAACATAAAATTTTTCATCTGCATGGTAAACTATCTTAAATACTACATATATCTTAACATGAAAATCTTTGTTCTAATTGTTCTAAAATCCTGCTATTTTACCGCAACCTATATACCCCTTGTGCACCTTGACTGCTCAGAATAATGTTAACTGACATCTGTATCATGTACATTTTTGAGACCTTGTATTAAAAGGCATGTGTGAGTAGAGTGACAGATTCAATATTGTCTAAATAGATTGTGTATGATCCTGTTCCCCTTCGACTTTGAGTTTCGGTTTTGCTATTTGGTTCTGGGTTCTAGAGTGTATTGTTTGCCGGTTTTTGACCCTTTTGCTTATCCACACTTACTACGAGTATTGCCTGCCAATTTATGAATAAAGTTCTGCATATGGATTCAGATCAACCCGCTTCGAGTGCGTCCTTACATTGAGTTTTTTAAGTTTATTTGGTTACAAGGACCTTTGTACTTTTTTTTTTTTTAACTAGGGTATCTCTACTTTCACTCAAGTACAGGAGATGTGTACTTTGCCCATCACTAAAGGATGTAATTACAATAAAGGTCAAGGTGTTGCCCAACCAGATGCCACAATGTTACCTCATGTTACCTCTAGTAACATGAGCTAGTGGATACATGTTTAGTTATTGTTTTATTATTATATTATGAAATGGTTAGAGTATTTAGGCAACTACTGATGTCATGGTTTCTGCAGCCAAACATTAACAAGCATGTTCTGTAGGTGGAAACATGCACAAATTGAATGCTACAAATGTATATCCTCCTCACTGTATGTTAAGCTCAAAAAAATTAATAATTCTTCCATGATGATGATGATGATGATGATGATGATTATTATATTATTATTATTATTATTATTATTATTATTATTGATATAGCTTCAACCAACTTGGCATCAAAAAGTTGTTTCCTCCCACACAAATGTCAGTCACTCATTTTTCTCCCTGTGTTTATCCTGTAGAGAACGTAAATCCTGTAAAGAATGTTGTTCACTGCAAAGTCTGATTTCCAAATCAATTCCAAATCTGGTTTGACTGATTTCAAAATCAAACTCTAGACTAGACAAACTGAGACTATTGTGTGTGAAAATCTCAGGAGATTAGCGGTTTTACAAATACCAGCCCATCTCGTACCAACATGCCATAGTCAGTGTCAAAGATTGCACATTTTCCTCAGGCTGATACTTCATGTACCTAGATCTAATTGATTAATTAGAAAACTGCATGAATGTACAGTTGTACAAGTGTTCCTAATGAAGTGGGTGGTGATTTAAATGAGGTGAGAAAATAAATATAAATGTAAATGTGTCCACACAGCATGACATCATAATTTACTCATATAAACTAGTATCCAGCCATGTAAGGTTAAAAACAGCATATCTGTTCAGATAACTTTTTAATGCAATTCAATGCAACTTATTCCCTTGCTAGAAATTTTCATAACTCAAAAAGCACAAAAAAAGCCTTTATTAAATATCTGTAGTATTGCCCATCCCAAATATTATTCAGTGTTAACAAGTAAATGTTACTTGTATTCCTTATTTGTCCAGAATCTCTGTTACCACAGCTGAATCTTGTGGTGGTGTTTAAAGTGAAGCAGTAGACTCTTATTGTGAAAGTGTTATACAGGTGGGCAGTAGCGGGAGCTACAGGGGGAATGCGGAAGTGTTTTGAGAGTTGGCATGTGAGAATGAGTTGCATGTGGTCCGGTAATAAAGCCCGTTTGGTGTTATACACTGTCTGTGCAGTGAATCCTTACGCATAACACGACATGGTTTCAGAAGTGCTGTGGCAGTACTCGTAAGTGCAAGAAAGCTGTACCGTGAGAGTGTTTTTTTTTTAAAGAAGTTTTTGTCGGAAAGATGGACAAGGATGGCACCAGCATGCCAGTCACACAGCCTCACCAGCTAACAGCTAACGCACCACCAAACGCCACATTCACCATTCAGCCCAAACTGTTCGACTTCACAAAGCCACAAGATTGGGAAAGGTGGATACGGAGGTTTGAAAGATTCCATTTAGCCAGCAATCTCCACATAAACTCTGAAGCTAACCAAGTGAACACATTAATCTACTGCATGGGTGATGAAGCAGACTACATACTGCGAGGTCAAGCTCTGTCGGAAGCAGAAGGACAACAGTATAACACAGTAAAGGACTCTTTTGAGTTGTACTTTGTGCCATGAAAAAATGTTGTATATGAGAGGGCAAGGTTTAACCAAAGAGTGCAACAAGCTAATGAGACTGTAGAGTCCTTCATTACTGCTCTGTATGCCCTGGCTGAAAACTGCAGCTATGGTACACTCCACGATGAATTAATCAGAGATCGTCTAGTTGTGGGGCTAAGAGACACGAGTCTGTCTGAGAGAATGAAGCTGAATAAAGATTTAACTCTCCAAAAAGCAGTCAACATGGCAAGACAGTCCGGAAGTATAAAATAACAGCAAACTGACCTCTGAGGAGAAATCAAAAAAGACATTGATTCAAGATTCAAGAAGCTTTATTGTCATTTCAACCACATATAGCTGACGCAGTACATAGTGAAATGAAACAACGTTTCTCCTGGACCTGGTGCTACATAAACATACAACAACAGAGTTCAAACACAAAAAACAACAACACAGAGCTAGGACAGAAGTTTGTCTTAGCCACGTAAAGTGCACAGTGTGCAGCTGGGTGCAAACAGAGCATAGACAAGACAGTGCAAAGGAAATAAATAAATAAATAAAATAATAAATACAAGAAAGACAACACAAAAACACAGGACACTTAGCGCCGAAAAAGAAAGAAAATAACGTGTAATGGAATGTAAGTGAAATAAAAATAAGATAAAATGAAATCATGTAAAAAATATTGTGCAAAAATACATCAGCAGTTGAGGTAGTGCAAATAGAAATAAACATAAATATAACTATAGCAGCACATGACAGGTTGAGGTAGTGCAATAAGTAATGAACAATATAAATTATGTGTGTGGGTGTGTGTGTGTGTGTGTGTTCACACAGGTCAGAGAGAGAGAGTCTGTGTGTGTGTGTGTGTGTGTGTGAGAGAGTGTTGAACAGTTCAGTCCTGGGTGTTGAGGAGCCTGATGGCTTGAGGAAAGAAACTGTTACACAGTCTGGTTGTGAGGGCCCGAATGCTCCGGTACCTCTTTCCAGATGGCAGGAGGGTGAAGAGTGTGTGTGAGGGGTGTGTGGGACTGTCCACAATGCTGTTAGCTTTGCGGATGCAGCGTGCGGTGTAAATGTCTGTGATAGAGGGAAGAGAGACTCCGACGATCTTTTCAGCTGTCCTCACTATCCGCTGAAGGGTCTTGCGATCCGAGACGGTGCAGTTCCCAAACCAGGCAGTGATGCAGCTGCTCAGGATGCTCTCGATGGTCCCTCAGTGATGCAGTGACAATAAAGAACAACATGCAAAAGAATGCCACATACAAGACATCAAACAAAACACATAGCTAGGTGTAAAGCATCATCGGATTGCCAGACATGCTTTAGATGCGGAAAATCTCCATGCCACAGCAGATCGCAGTGTCCAGCTATAGAGGTGACATGCCACACATGCAGGAAAAAAGGACATTACAGTAAAATGTGCAGATCAGCAAAGACTGTGCATGTAGTAGAAACAAACAACTCCTGTAGTGACATGCCCTTGTTCTTAGGCTCAGTTAATGCAGGTGCAGAACCCTGGTATGCAGATTTGACTATCAGAAAACATAAAATAAGGTTTAAGATAGACACTTTAAGATAGACATAGGCGCTGATGTTACAGTCATTTCAGCACAGACCTATGGCACTATAGCTGACAAAGATATCCATATGGATAAAGCAAACAGACTACTGTTAGGGACAGGTGGTACACCACTGTCAGTTATAGGTATGTACACAAAGATTATGCATAGGACAGCTGAAAATTAATGAGAAAGTCTATGTGATAAAAGACTTGCACACAGCACTACTTACCAGACCTGCCAGTGTTAAGCTCAATTTAGTGGCTGGAGCAGATAGCATTGATAAAACAAAACTGGAAAAGTCCTACGCAAAGCTGTGTCAGGGTTTAGGGATGTTTCAGCAGCCATACTTCATCAAGGTAAAGCCGAACACAATTCCTTTTTCCCTTGCAACACCAAGACGGGTTCCCATCCCTTTACTGGGAAAAGTGAAAGCTGAACTGGAGAGGATGGAGAGACTCAGCGTCATTTCCAAGATTGAAGAGCCAACTGATGGGTGCTCTGGCATGGTTCCAGTGCCAGCAAAAATGGTTCAGTGCGTAGTAGACCTCACACACCTCAACGAAGAGGTATGCAGAGAGAAATACATCCTCCCATCAGTTGAACAGACTCTTGGTTCCCTTGCGGGTGCCCAGGTCTTCAGCAAACTTGACGAACCTGACTTGAGGTTTCTGGCAGATTCCCCTGTCTCCCGAGTCAGCAAAATATACAACTTTCATAACCCCTTTTGGACACTACTACTTCCACGGATTGCCCGTCGGCATTGTGTCAGCCCCTGAGCATTTCCAGAGGATGTCCATGATCCTGGAAGGCCTTCAGGGAGTAGTATGTCACATGGATGATATTCTTGTTTGGGGAAAAGACCAACAACAGCACGATGACAGACTTCACACAGTCCTGAACAAGCTCCAGGCAGCAAGAGTCATGTTGAACATGGAGAAATGTGAACTAGAAAAGCGAGAAATTAAGTTTCTTGGACATATTATGTCTGCGGATGGAGTGAAACCAGACCCAGACAAGACAGAGGCTGTGTGTGAAATGAAAGAGCCATCAAACGCAGGTGAAGTTCGCTGTTTCCTTGGGATAGTTAATCAGCTTGGGAATTTATCCCAGACTTGGCAGAGAAGGGCAAGCCACTGCAGGATCTCTCAAAGAGAAATCACTGGATTTGGGGCATTGCACAACAAAAGCTTTTGATCAGCTGAAAACTGACCTCACTTCACCTCCAGTGCTGACCCTCTATGACCCCAACAAAGAGCTGAAATTGTCAGCTGACACATCTTCCTATGGATTAGATGCAGTCCTTTTGCAGAAAGAGGGAGAACACTGGAGACCGGTAGCATATGCATCATGCTCTATGACCGAGACTAAGCAGAGGTATGAGCAAGTGGAGAAGTAGGCCCTAGGATTGACATGGGGGTGTGAGAGATTCAAAGACTTTCTCATTGGGAGACACTTTCTCCTAGAGACTGACCATAAGCCACTTGTTAGTTTGTTGTTAGTTGTTGTTAGAGCCACCAGGCTCTAACAGAACTTCCCCCGAGAATTCAGTGGTTTCGACTCATGAGATACAGTTACTCCATCTACCACATTCCTGGTAAAGACCTACTGACAGCAGATATGCTTTCTCATGCTCCAGTTAGTCAAAATGCTTACATGAAAGAGTCAGACAAAAGTCTAATGGAAGACACTAGTATCTATGTAGATGCAATTCTGAACAGCATGCCTGCGAGCTCAACTTACCTCTTGAAACTCAAAGAACAACTTAAAGAGGATAGCATTTATGCAGAAGTCATGTCATTCTGTCAGCAAGGTTGGCCAGACCGCAGCCAGCTCTCAGGACCAGTGAAAACTTACTGGCCAGAAAGAGCAGTACTCATTGTGCATGACAGACTGTTACTCAGAGGCTCCAGACTTGTTATTCCCACAGCAATGCGCAACACAGTCCTAGATTCATTGCACGAGGGACATCAAGGGATGACAAAGTGTAGAGAGTGAGCTAAGGAGTCAGTATGGTGGCCTGGTCTGAGCAGTCAGCTAAATGACCTAGTGAAAAACTGTAGAATATGCATCAAAGAATGATCCAATCCGGTGGAGCCGCTAATGTCCAGCAAACTACCAAAGAAAGTAGGTGCAGACTTGTTCACACTTCATAATAGCATATACCTACTAGTAGTGGACTATTACTAAGGTTCCTAGAGATAGCAAAGCTAACTCCACGCAGATCAGTAGATGTGATCTGATGTCATCTGAAATCTATCGGCATGGTATTCCAGAACTGTTCTACAGTGATAACGGTCCTCAGTTCTCAAGCAAGCAGTTTGCGGATTTTACAGCAGCCTACAGGTTCAAACATATCACCAGTAGCCCAAGATTTGCTCAAAGCAATGGTGAGGAAAAACGCCATATGCAGTGAAGTTGATGGTAAAGAAAGCTCAAGACCCTTGTCTTGCACTGTTAGCCTATAGAGCTACTCCCTTATCTAACGACTATAGTCCTGCCGAACTCCTCATGGGACGGAGACTTTGTACACCAATACCGCAGCATCCATCCCTGCTCACTCCAGATCTTCCTGATCAATCTGTTGTCAACAGCAAAGAAAGGGAGAGGAGGTTAAGGGACTCTTCAATCTTCAACAGAAGACATTGTGTGAAGGATTTAAGTCCTCTTGCATCAGGACAACCAGTGTGGGTTTCAGGTGATAGGATCTCAGGCACAGTGGTCTCGACAAAAACCACACCTTGATCGTATCTTGTGAACAGCCCAACAGGCACTATCAGAAGGAACAGACGCCATCTCATTCCTTTGCCAGAGACTACACCTTTTGCACAGACACCTAGTACACAATCTCAGCCCAAGGAGACAACTGTAGTTAACCCAGTTCCTCAAGTCCCCAGAAAAGATGCAAGAAAATGTTTCACCCGAACCTGTCAGAACTAGGTTCAGTAGACTTGTATGCAAACCGAAAAGACTGGACTTATGAATGGAAAAAAAAAGTAAAAATGCAGTTAATGGCTGTTAAAGTGTTTAATTTAGTTATGAAGAGTTATATGGATATTCTCAAGTCAAGTCAAAGTCAAAGAAGCTTTATTGTCACTTCAACCACATATAGCAGATGCAGTACACAGTGAAGTGAAATAGGTCTTTGAGCTAAAAGAGGGAGATGTGGTGGAGTTTAAAGTGAAGCAGTAGACTCTTATTTTGAAAGTGTTATACAGGTGGGCAGTAGTGGGAGCTACAGGGGGAATGCGGAAGTGTTTTGAGAATTAGCATGTGAGAATGAGTTGCATGTGGTTTGGTAATAAAGCCCGTTTGGTGTTATATGCTGTCTGTGCAGTGAATCCTTATGCATAACACGACAAATCTGGTGACATTCTACCAATGACCATATGACCACAACTGATAGCTCAAATGGAATTCAAAGCTATTTTATATACACACAAAAGATGCAAGTCCATCAGAGGGAGTCTTGTAGAGGATGATCAAAGACGTGCCAAGAGGAATGGGACAAAAATGAACCGTGCTGCAATCCTCTCCTTCTCTCGCTGTGTGTTCAAAGCTCAAAAAAGAGATCTTCTTCCAGTTATTATTATTAAAGCATCTCCAATATTTCCTAGTCATAATTTTTTTATTTAGGCTAGTTTACCAAGACTTATAACTAGATATTTTTTGGATGCCACTAAAGCACATGGAGCATGCAGAGAATTCCAGAGTGCCACCAACTTCTTTTATTCTTTTTCATCCAATATTTCCTCTACATTTTAAAATGCTTTGTCTTTTCTAGTAACAATTTTTTTACTAACAAGTAACAAGTTCAGACTAAATGTTTTCAAGAACAATCAAATCTAGACATTATCATAGCAAAACACTGATTTTTTTCCACAAACCAATGGATATAATTCAGCTCCAAACTGACAATTCTGTGATTTTCAACATAAACGTTCAACTTTTTACCACTCTGAAAGAACTGCACAGTTCCCACTGTCTCAAAAAAGCACAGAACTTCATATATATATACAAAATATATTTGTATTAAATGTTGATTCAGGTCAGGTCTAACGTGGACTGATGATTTGTAATAATGAACTCAGAAGCTACACTGACTGTTATTTCCTCAAGAGCTTTTGGTTGCTGTTGTAGAAAGAGCATTATCAACATTTACATTATTTACTGTTCAGCGTCACCCAAATGAGGATGAGGTTCAATTCTGAGCCTGGTTCCTCTCAAGGTTTCTTCCTCATATCATCTCAGGGAGTTTCTCCTCACCACCGTCACCTCATGCTTGCTCATTAGAGAAAAAATAGAAACTTTAAACTTTATAATTTATTTTTCTGTGTTTCTATATTTCTGGCAAGTTGCTTTGAGACAATGTCCATTGTTAAAAGTGCTATACAAATGAATTGAATTGGATGATTTGTAAATAAATGCAACCAGATTACTTTCAGTAAAAATACTGAAAGTAATTAGCAGAGTGGTGAAAACTGCTGTCATTTTCTTCCTCATTTTTCTGAGCTACACCACTGTGATTACATCAAGATAAATTATCTTTAAGAAGCAGAAGAGCTGGAAGCTACGTCCGTTAAGATATGAACTGCCATCCATGTGGATGTTACTTTGACACGTACCACCTATCTAAGCATTGTTACAGACCATGTACACCCTTTCATAGAAACGGTATTCCCTGGTGGCTGTGGCCTCTTTCAGCAGGATAATGCGCCGTGCCACAAAGCAAAAATGGTTGAGGAATAGTTTGATGATGACAACAACCAATCTGGCATAACATTATTACCACCTGCCTAATATTGTGTTGGTCCGCCTTTTGATGCCAAAACAGCCCTAACCCGTCGAGGTATGGACTCCACTAGATCGCTGAAGGTGTGCAGTGGTATCTGGCACCAAGATGTTAGCAGAAAACCCTCCAAGTTGCGAAGTGGGGCCTTCATGGATCGGACTTGTTTGTTCAGCAGATCCCACAGACACTTGACTGAATTGAGATCTGGGAAATTTGGAGTCCAAGTCAACACCTCAAACTCATTGATGTGCTCAACAAACTATTCCTGAACCATTTTTGCTTTGTGGCACAGTGCATTATCCTGCTGAAAGAGGTCACAGCCATCAGGGAAGGAAAGGGTGTACATGGTCTGCAACAATGCTTAGGTAGGTGGTAAGTATCGAAGTAACATCCACATGGATGGCAGGACCCAAGGATTTGGCCCTTATCAAACTTGCTCAAATCCTTACGCTTGCCCTCAACTTTGAGGACAAAATAAACTCCAGTTCAGAAAGCAGCAGCCTAACTAAAATGAAAAAATATGAACACATCACTCCTATTTTATACACACTGCATTGGCTCCTAAATTTCACATTGATTATAAAATACTTAATTTACACTTAACATTGTATTTATGCAGTGCACTGCAATTATGCAACATAGTTCACTATCACAGACTTACAAAGCTTGTATTGTTTTTTTTTCCTCTATCTGATATTTGCATGTATTGCATGTAAGTACCAGTATCAGGATTTTCCAGATTTGCTTTGTATTGCATAAATGATGATTTAATGCTATGCTTGTCAGTGAAACCAAATCAGAAAACCAGTGGTTTGAAAAACAAAGCAGAACAACATAAAATCCTTTGCAAAACAAAATTACTGTATATTTACTACATCATTAACAGTTCTTTGTTTGATCTATTTATTAAGCGATGCAACTGTATTGCTGTCATAGTCTAATTTTACTTAAAAGGTATCAACAGAGCAGGAAAAATTAAACACAACAGTGATACATTATTGGTCAGAGTATTCCACATTATTACTTATTTGACTTACAAGTCCAAATTATCCATTATTTTTGGCCAAACATGTAAGGCAGCTAAACATTCTGTGCATTCTAGTAATATGTTAATTTCTTTAGTATTGCATGACAAAAATATAATGTAAAAAGTATAGGGGAAAACAAAAACAATGGTCAATCAATTAAGTCCGTGGCTATGCTAATCAAATGAGCAGTGCTTTACCAGTGCACATAACTCACAGTAGAATGTTTGTCTCACAACAATCTTGGCAGTTCTCATCTGAACCGTCAGCAGCCCCCTGCAGTGTACAGGTCTCCTGAACCATTAGAGGAAACATGATCCCTGATATACAACTATGATATTGGTACATGTGAAAACCTTGGTCAGGGAACCCCTGAAAAAAGTGTTTTAATTGCATTCAATTGCACTAGCCTGAATAAATAAAGAAATGGATTTAAAATGAAAAAGAAAAATCTTGGAGCAATGATGCATTTGGGTTACAGTGCCCACCGGAATTATTGGCCTATATATAGTTATAAATAAGAAAATGAGCAAAAATGATTGTAAAAAATAAAACAGAAGGATCCACTCATAGTAGAGACTACTTATTAGAAACAATTTCAATTTTCATTTCATTAAATAAAAGTATTTTCTCTCAAAAATCAACATGCCAAAAGTCCTAACATTTTGTAGTTTAGTTGCCTTTTCCAATGGAAAACTTGGGGATATATATATATATATATATATATATATATATATATATATATATATATATATATATATATATATATATATATATATATATATATATATATATATATATAATATAAGGTCAAATATCAATTTTACAATTACATTTTTGATTGTCAAATCCGAAACACTGCTTTCATAACAAGGTCTTTGGAAGGTTTGCAACAAAAAAAGCCCTTTCCAAAACACAAAATGATTGTCTGAACTTCACCAATGTTATTAGAACTACAAGTGGCATTGTGTGTCATGGTCAGATGAGATCAAAATCAAATGTTTTGTTCATTCATACAATCAGCATATATGCCAACATGCATTTATACACTATCTGAGCATGTGACTCAAAAAAGTTGCGGATCATTGATTTGGGGCTCTTGTGCAGGTGCAGTCGCAGTCCCTCCAGGATTTCACTGGGGTTGTCTGTTTTTTTTTTTCTGATTGTTGAGGTCAAAAGTGCTTGATTTGCTAAAGCATTTTTTCAAAATTGCAACTTGTATTTTTGTAACTTTCTTTTTTGCAGAAATCTACCTGAATTGGCAAAACTGCAAGCAAGCTTATTCTTTTAAAATCCGACCAGTGAATATGCGTATGTAATTACTTTCTTTGATAGCTATACTCATGTTTAACACATGTGAATCAAAGACTTTGGTTGATTGAGTGTTGTGATGATGTCACACAACACATCTTGTCCCATATCTGTTTAAAATCCTCTGAATTTGCAGTCTGCACATCCCTTGCTGATTTTGCCAGGACATTCAGACTTTCTAAATCAACACAGGAATGATTACTGAAAAACAATTCCACTAAAAAACCTGTGGACTGATAAACTGGACTGAGTGAACCAAAACCCTCTCAAGTGTTTGCAACTTTAGTAGATATTAAAGGAAGAGACCGTTATAAGTCACAAACTATTAACTTGATGGATGCTGATCATTCTGAAAGCAGCATTTTATAGAAAATGTGCCCTACTTAAAACACTGAATGCTAGAAAAAAAACAGAAAAACATTTAAAACATCAAAAAAAAACAAAACAAACAAACTACAAATTATCGCTGTAGGTTTGAGCTCAAAACATCGTGTTATTGCATGCAGTATTCCTTTTATATAGTCATTTTTGCTCATTTCCACAAATGGTACGAATAATAATGGAGGGCACAGTATAATAAACAATGAATGCTCAGAGAGCATGAGGTTTGAGGAAAAAATCAAATAGTTAATAAGCAATGAGTACTCCACCTAGTGAGCACATCAAAGTAGCATAATACTCTTCAGTCTTATAATACCCCTTTCTGTTTTGACAGCATCCAAAACAGGCTCAGAAGTGTTCAAAATTGTCATGTAGTGCACACTATAAAGACAGCATTGCTGATCAAGCACTGTGGAAATTCAGTGCCACGTCTTCTTTCAGCTTCCAGTTCTCCAAGGTCATTAGTTAGTTATGAATTTACAGAAGACAGCCTGAGCTTAAATAGTGTAAGGTGCTGGGGTTAGTTGAAATCACAGTTCGTACCAACACAGCAGTATGTATGTCATGTATGGGTGGAGAGTTTTTTTTTACTGAAAATATTAAAAGGCAATATTTAAACATAATGCAACTATAAGCACAAGAGACTCCTGACTAATCTTCCCAGCATGCCGATATACACATTAACATGGACAACCACATAGGTAAATGAATGTTGGATGCATGGAGAGGAATGAGGTATACTGCTAAGTTTTATAGAAACAAAAAAGGGCTACGCAGCATGACCTGGATTAAAGTATATTACTATCCCATCTGTGTGATGCAAGAGTTCTCGATTTGTCTCCTCTTCATTTATTCGATTATAGGAATAAATGTATGCATCCTTATGAGCAGCTGCAGATGATTCTCACATCCCTTCACAAGTTGTGTGTGTTATGAGTGAAGCTATTCGTTTGTACTGAAGTGCAATCCTGTTTCTTGACTGTGTAGTAAAGACTTCCTCAAATCAAGTGTTTGTAAGACTTTTCCCTCCTCCATGTGGTGCAAGTTTTCAGACTTTTCCTCCTGTGTTGTGGTGGGTAAAGTATTCTGTGCAATAGGTGTCATGTCATCTGTTAGGGCCCGTTTCTAGAACAATACACTCTGTCGACGGGACTTCCCCTGGGCTGTGAGAGAGAGAGAGAGAGAGAGAGAGAGAGGTAGGTGGAGGAGAAAAATAGGAAGACAGTTTTGCTTTAAAAATTGGGAATTAAATAACCTGTTTTATATATTTATTATACCTGGTTTCACATAGCAGTTTAATTAGGAAAGACTTCTAGATTTTGTACGTAAAAGCAAGCCCTCAAGAAACAGATTTATTATACACTACTCACAAAAAGTTAAGGATATTCGGCTTTCGGGTGAAATTTCAGGATGCACCTAAAATGCACTATAACCTTTATAGGTGAACTTAATTTGACCTTCTCTACACTTTTGAATGCACATGTCCAACTGTTCAGTGTTTCAGTACTTTGTGCATAACTTGCTGTTCTCTAACAAGGTGCTTAATGGCAAAATTCACAAACTGGTGTTTGATCCATGAATCGAGCAATAAATTTTCTGGATCAATTAGAATTGGTATTTAAACAGTCCTCCTCATCATGCTGTTCACAGTTTGACATCATGAGACAAATCCACACCTAACAATTGATCAACAGTACCTCGCCATTGCGAGGCTTCAAACAGGATGTTCTCAGAGGGAAGTGGCCACTGAGCTTAAAGTGTCACAGAGTGTCATAAGCAGGTTTCGACAGAGATACAGAGAGACTGGAAGAGTCACAGCAAGGCATAGAAGTGGAAGTCCTTTGGCCACATCCCACGTTGATGACCGCTTCATTGTGAACAGTGCCCTGCGGAACCAGATGATGGATGCAACTCAACTCCAGGCACATTTAAGGGAGGTGAGAGGCACCCAAGTGTCACGTCAGACCATTCGAAACCTTTTACATCAGCTTGCATGGGCCAGGGAGCATTTACGGTGGACGAGGGACCAGTGGGCCTCAGTGCTCTTCTCTGATGAAAGTCGATTCACGTTGAGCAGAAATGATGGCCGCCAACGATGTTGGAGATGTCAAGGAGAGCACTGTGCATCAGCCACTGTTGTGGTGGTGTTACAGTCTGGGCAGGTGTGTCTACTCAATACAGAACTGCCCTACATCTTGTGAATGGTACAGTGACAAGCCGATACTACCTGAATAACATCATTAATCCAGTCACTGTGCCCCTGCGTGAACAACACAGGCCTAATTTCATCTTCATGGACGACAATGTTCCAGCTCATCGAGGTCGTATCATTAGGGAACGGCTGCTGGAGGCTGGGGTACCTCAAATGGAGTGGCCTGCACTTTCTCCAGACCTGAATCCCATAGAAAACCTATGGGATCAGCTGAGTCGCTGTGTAGAGGCTCGTAACCCTGCACCCCAGAACCTCAATGACCTCAGGGCCGCCCTTCAAGAAGAGTGGAATGCCATGCCTCAGGAGACAATAAGTCGACTCGTGAACAGCATGAGACGTCGTTGTCAAGCTGTAATTGATGGTCAAGGGCACATGACAAATTATTGAGACACTGACATTTTTTGTTGTTACCCACCACTGTTGTTGGCTTTTGTTTCAATAAATTGTTTGAGATGAGGAAATCACCATTGCGTGCTTCTACTTAAATGCCCTACTTTCATGATATATTATCACTGTAGCGTGAACTTTTTACATTTTCCATAAATTTCACCCAAAAGCCAAATATCCTTACCTTTTTGTGAGTAGTGTACATCTTTTATATAATAAAGTTAAAATTTTATATTTACTTCATATATTAAAAAATACTTTGGCTTTATTAATGTTTAAAAAAAATACCATGCCATTGTGAATATTGCTAAAGATTTTCGTCTCTGGAACATAGCATACCTTTAAGCTTTGGAACGCCAAAGCTTAATTAATAAAACCTTTTATTTTTGGGTGCTATTTTTTTGAGCTACAACATTTCTACAACAAATCCACATAGTTAATGTGAATGTCTTAGTAACCATTGAAAACCAGTGGAAATATCCATTACAAAGAAAAAAATATATAACTTTGGTGTAATTTTATTTTAGTAACTGTAATTATTTGTATATAATATTTAAAATGAATTATTTCTTAATGATGCATTATTAAGCAAAAATGTTATTTAACTTGCATAAAAATACTAGTAACTGAAGAGTAAGATTGAAAGTAATGGAATCTGATGCCATCTTGTGGTTCATCTCCATCTGCTTCAGGCTGTGTAGGAGGAATTGTTTAATTGTGTAATTTGAGTCTTTCATAAACAGTGGATATAAAAAGATAAATACTGTCAGAAAACAATAAGAATCATTGTGTTAGAAAAAAGATTAAAAAAAAAAAAATGTACAATGAACTGGTTGCATACGTGTGCACACCCCTAAACTAATACTCTGTTGAAGCACCTTTAGATTTTATCACAACATTCAGTCTTTTGTGGGTAAAAGTTGATCAGTTTGGCACATCTTCACTTATCAATATTTTGCCATTCTTCCCTCCAAAAGCATGTTAACTCCACAGATTTTCAATTGGATTTAGATCTGGACTCTGACTGGGCCATTCCAAAACTTAGATTAAAAAACTTAGAGACATTACTAAAACTTTTTTTTGGGTGAAGCCAATTCTTGTTGATTTGTGGGTGTGCTTTAGGTCATTGTCATGCTGGAAGGTAAAATTCCTCTTCATCTAAAGTGGTTTAACAGAAGCTTTACAGTTTTATACCAAAATAGACTGCTATCCAGAGCTATTTATTATTCCTTTCACCCTGATTAAAGCCACTTCCAGCTCAAGAAAAGCAGCTTTAAAGCATGATGCTGCCATCTCCATGCTTCTATGTGGGTATGGTGTTCCTTTAATGATGTGCTGTGTTTCTATGGGCAAAACATTGGTTTCATCAGACCATAATACATTATTCCACATGGTTTTGGGAGATTGGATGTATTGTTTTCAAACTTCAGCCAGGCTTAGGCAGGTGGCCACCCTCCCATGTAACCCTGACATATAAAGAATTCAGGAGATTGTTGTTACATGTACAGAGCAACCAGTACTCTCTACTTTGGAAGAAATTTCTGCAATTGTTTTAATGTTGCTGTTGGCCTCTTGGCAGCTTCCCTGCCCAGTTTTCTCCTGGTCTTCTAATCAGTTTTAATGGGATGTCCTGTTATTAGTAATGTCACTGTCACATGTTCTACATGTGTTGATTATTGTCTTAACAATGTTCCATGGTATATTCAGCATCTTGTATGTTTTTGTAACCCTCTTCTAACTGATATTTTTCAACAATGAAATCCCATAGTGCTTTGTAAGCTTTTTGTGGCTATTTCAGATGTTATTAAGAATTAGTATTTAACATGAGTTTGAATGTGATTGGTTGATTCTTAACACAGCCATATTACAAATTCTAAAAGGGTGCAGCCATAACTATGCAGCCAGGTTATTGTACTTTTTTTTAATTTATTTTTTTTTTTAAATCTTTTTTTATTGCTTTCCACTTTAATATATTAGTTGACCTGTAAGTGTTTACAAAAGAATGGACAGGACAGACTAATGAGTGTTAGCACAGTATGGACAGAAAAAACAGGACAATTAGGGTTTTTTGTCATTTACAATGAACAAAGACAAAACAGTAGGATGTGACAGACAGGAAGAAAAGAGAGTGTTTAGTTACCAGAGTGGTATAACGAGTCAGCCAGTAGAGGGGGAAGAGGGAGCTGGGTTCAACTTTACTCCTTCTCTCTGCAAATATTCCAAACGCATGGGACCCATCTTATGGGGCATTGCTTAAAGGGGCAAGTTGGGCGTGGTTTTAGAAAAACAGGGAATAGACAGTGGGAAAAGATAAAGCCAAATGGAATAAAAAAATAAAAAAAAATAGATAAATAAAAAGGAAGAAAAAGACAGACAAACAGACAGGAACCCACTGAGATGGAATCTTTCACAGACAAGTACACGTTTTGTTATAAAATGATGTCCACTTTTTGTGCACTACACCAAATATCCATTTTTAACACGTTTATGGATACAGAAACATGGATACACTTAAGACAACATGGTCAAATAGATCTGTATGCTCAAATTCCATTGAATTACATACAGACTTACGTAGAGTACCCATCATCCTCAAAAATAATAACATTATGTATCAGCTGGCATAGAGGAAGTCATTGTTGGCATAAATCACAATTTGAAAATAGGGCTGTAGTATTTAAATTTGTATTGTTTTAACTGTATAGTTTTTTGCAAATACAAGCATTGTTCTCAAGTAAACTGGCAGGATACACACACACACAGGTACGTGCAGTCTGTGTGAAGTTGTACAGCAAAGGCTGGGCTTATCTTTGTAAGCTCCCGACCCAACTCACCTGACTCAGAGTATGTTATTGTACGTTTTCCAGGGTCCTTCTGAAGCTGGATCTCCTTCACCGAGAATATAGAGGCCGCTAGAGAGAAATTTCAAAGTCAACATCAAACTGTTCTGGTCAAAAAAACTTTCAAAAATCATATAAAAATGTCTGAAAAGGTCTATGTTTCACCTGCTAAACTCTTGCATGGGTTTGTGTATAATGCAGTGTTATTAGCTTTAAGCTCCATTAGAATAAATGCCAGCTTTGTTGGTGCTTTGGACCATTCTCAAAAAATTAATTATTCTGTTAAAAAAACATAATTGCACATATCTGCACTTTATTCATAATTTTATGACATGGGTTTTGAAAAATGCTTTATTTAGACCCATGTCTGCTAAACAGCACACTCTGTTACTGATTATAGCTCATGGGATATTATACCAGTGATAATATCCACTGTATCGTTTATTTTAGTTACAGTTTGCGTCTTCTCTACTACTCATTCACACTTTCTAGTGTGTTGGTTTACAGTTTGGGATGCAACCAGTGACAGGAGACTAAACGACCATTAATAACATTATCTATGCTTTGGAACAAGAGAGCCAAGTGATGCAAATATCTAGATGAAAGGAAACTTGTGTGAAGAAAGTAGACGTGCAGTGTGCAAATCCCCTAAGAAAATAATACCTCCATTCAGAATTAAAAAACACGAAGAATGTTATGGCTTTGAAAATGAATATATATATATATATTCTTTTGAAAACAGACCATGGTGAGCATATAATTCAATTACCAATTATTCATATCCTATACACTAAGTCTGATATTTTAACTTTAGTTAAGGGTTGGAATTTTTCAGAAATCAGCCACTGTATTCAAGCCTGGTTTATATAAAATCAGTGGAACAAAATTTCAGTGCCAGTGAACACACAGAATTAAATATTCTCAAACTGAAGCCCAGGCATCATGGGTACTGCTGTGATTAGATACACATTTGCTCTGTAAAAGATGAATGTAAGCCTCTAGCAACTACTGTAGCTACTGCAATATTTCTAGGAGGGCTGGGTGTCATTGTGGTAGTTTTGAAATGAAACCAGTTGACATGATATTACAAATCTGGAGGATGTTGTTGCACCACAATAACTTTCATGTTTCAGACCCAGTTGCATCAGAAGATCATGGAATTATTTAACATTTTGAATAAGTACCAATTTTCTATTGATAATTTGTAAGGTTAAAATATACAAATAATTTTATTTCAATAGGTATATTAAGCTCCTAAAATAAAAATAATGTTTTAAATGAATGACAAAACAAAGAATTCGTATTCATTTAAATATTTTAGTTTAAACTTACTGTCAGGCAGATGCTGTACTTGCTCCCCCAAACACTTGAAATAGGGATGCCTTAGAGCTTCTTCTGCTGAGATACGCTGCCTTGCCTCAAACTACATAATCACACACACACACCCTTACAACCAAATTTCTCTATTTAATTGCTTCCGCCACATAGCACCATGCATCACCATGCATCATCATCATTATTATTATTATTATTATTATTATTATTATTATTAATAATAATAATAATAAAATAATAATAATAATAATAATAATAATAATAATAATAATAATAATAATAATAACAATAATAATAATAACAATAATAATAATAACAATAACAACAACAACAACAACGTTTGGACTTTCTGACCTTTAACAACTGCATAATTAAGTCATCGCCATCACTGTCTATCCTGTGAACAAAAACACAAAGGTCATAAATTGCAACATTACATGCATGTATACATGCACACACATGAAAATATACATAAATAGTTAGGTATGTGACTTCATGCATGTATGTGATTTGTGAATTTTTGAAGACACACCTGGGTGCATGATTGACAAGAGGTTCAGGGCGATATCGAGGGAAGTTATAGTTCCTGAACTCTTCACTGGTACTGACCCCTGGCCAAGACTCCTCTGTAGGAGTGCCTGTAGACACATGGTGAAATAAATAAAAAGCCACACACACACACATTATTAAGTAAAAGATACTCAGTAAAATCCAGTGCCCAATATAGTGAACATAAATTAATTAAAACAGACACACAGATGCATGGACTTATTACCAAGGATGCGAAATATAAGATGAAGTTCATCTTCTACTGTAGACCCGGGGAACAGAGGCCGTCCTGTAATCATCTCATAGAATATACAGCCAACCCCCCTATACACAACAATTAAAAAAATTGTGAGTGACAGAAAGAGACAGCATTTAATGTAGTGCATGATCTTGTATATCTATGTATACACTCACTGAATACTAAAGTATTAGGAACACCTACTCATTCATGAAAATATCTAATCAGCCAATCATGTAGCAATGCGTAACATCATGCTGATACGCGAAGCAGCTTTGAGTATTGTTCAAGTTGACCATCAGAATAAAGAAAAAATACAAAATCCTGTCCATGATTTTGTCTGTGGCATGACTGTTGGTTCCGGATGGCCTGGTTTGAATATTTCTGTAATTGCTGAACTTTGTGGTAGATGGGCTACAATAGCATAAGCCCATGTTGGGTTCCACTTTTCTCAGCTAAGAGCAAAAAAGCTGTCTGTAATGGGCACACACTCAGGCAAGACGGGAAAAAATTAGCCTGGTCTGAAGAGTAATTTATGATGAGGCTCAGAAATTGGCATCAACATCATAAATCAAAAGACTCAACCTGCATTGTGTCAACAGTCCACACTAGTGGAGGTGGTGTAAAGGTTTTGGGGAATGTTTAACATAACATAAATCATATAACATAACATATTTGAGTTATGCTGCTGATCATGTGCCTCCATTCATTGTCATAATTTACCAATCTTCTAATGGCTACATAGCCTTTGGAAGACAGCAAAAACCCAGCAAAAATCATCTCAAACTGGTTACATAAACATGACACTTTTGACATGACACAGTTAAACGTTATTCAATGGTCTTCCCAGGCACCAGATATTAATCCACCTTTACACCTTTGGGATGCAGTAGAATGGGAGATTCAAAGTATGAAAGTGTACCTGAAAGATCTGCAGGAACTGTCTGATGCAATCATGTAAACATGGACCAGAATCTCAAGAAATATTTCCAACTTCTAGTGGAATCCATGTCATGAAGAATTGAGGCAGTTTTGAGATCACTACCACATCATTGAATGGTGTTCCTAATGACGTTCTTAGTGAGAGGTTTTGTGTTCATATATGTTCATAAGTTTATGTTTCATAAGTTTTATAAGTACATATACACTATATTGCCAAAAGTATTCGCTCACCTGCCTTGACTCGCATATGAACTTAAGTGACATCCCATTCCTAATCCATAGGGTTCAATATGATGTCGGTCCACCCTTTGCAGCTATAACAGCTTCAACTCTTCTGGGAAGGCTGTCCACAAGGTTTAGGAGTGTGTTTATGGGAATTTTTGACCATTCTTCCAGAAGCGCATTTGTGAGGTCACACACTGATGTTGGACGAGAAGGCCTGGCTCTCAGTCTCCGCTCTAATTCATCCCAAAGGTGTTCTGTCGGGTTGAGGTCAGGACTCTGTGCAGGCCAGTCAAGTTCATCCACACCAGACTCTGTCATCCATGTCTTTATGGACCTTGCTTTGTGCACTGGTGCACAGTCATGTTGGAAGAGGAAGGGGCCAGCTCCAAACTGTTCCCACAAAGTTGGGAGCATGGAATTGTCCAAAATGTCTTGGTATGCTGAAGCATTCAGAGTTCCTTTCACTGGAACTAAGGGGCCAAGCCCAGCTCCTGAAAAACAACCCCACACCATAATCCCCCCTCCACCAAACTTTACACTTGGCACAATGCAGTCAGACAAGTACCGTTCTCCTGGCAACCGCCAAACCCAGACTCGTCCATCAGATTGCCAGATGGAGAAGCGCGATTCGTCACTCCAGAGAACGCGTCTCCACTGCTCTAGAGTCCAGTGGAGGCGTGCTTTACACCACTGCATCCGACGCTTTGCATTGCACTTGGTGATGTATGGCTTGGATGCAGCTGCTCAGCCATGGAAACCCATTCCATGAAGCTCTCTGCGCACTGTTCTTGAGCTAATCTGAAGGCCACATGAAGTTTGGAGGTCTGTAGCGATTGCCTCTGCAGAAAGTTGGCGACCTCTTCGCACTATGCGCCTCAGCATCCGCTGACCCCGCTCCGTCAGTTTACGTGGCCTACCACCTCGTGGCTGAGTTGCTGTCGTTCCCAAACACTTCCACATTCTTATAATACAGCTGACAGTTGACTGTGGAATATTTAGGAGCGAGGAAATTTCACGACTGGATTTGTTGCACAGGTGGCATCCTATCACAGTTCCACGCTGGAATTCACTGAGCTCCTGAGAGCGACCCATTCTTTCACAAATGTTTGTAAAAACAGTCTGCATGCCTAGGTGCTTGATTTTATACACCTATGGCCATGGAAGTGATTGGAACACCTGATTCTGATTATTTGGATAGGTGAGTGAATACTTTTGGCAATATAGTGTAGTTCATAAGTTTATGGTAGGAGTATATGGCAAGATACTAAACGCATTTAGACAGGGATGCTGAAACGCTCCATCATCCCAAGTTATTTTATGCAACAAAGCAAACGGAGAACCATTTCTGTTTAATGAGAGCTGGTAACTTCTGAGAACGAACGATCGTTGGTGAACAGCAGTGGTGGGCCATGCATTTCACACCTAGGGCTTCACTAGTGTCCTTCCTGAATTAATCCACCTCTATACCATCATTATGATGCCACGGCAATAGATACTAATCAACCGTTAAATAGCAAAGTAAAAAAGAAATTAGTCTATAGTATTTTACACCTCACAAGGAATAGTCAATTTTATTATGGTTACTTTTCTCAAAAAAGACATTCTTGATGCCGTATGCAGCAAACTGCAATCTCCGGAGGACGCAGCATCCGAAATGAGATGCAGCGAATATAGAAACACTGTATAACAGTGTGTTGTGTCACAGGCTCTTATAGCGAACATGAATAAAATTACATTACATATAGCAAAAAAACACATTAACACAATTCAGTCTCACAAGTCTCCTTTCACTGCAGCAAAAAAAACAAACAAACAAAAAACCCACAGTCCACCCTGGGGATCTGGAATGAAGGCAAACTGTTTGTTTTGTGCAAAAGAAATCCCAAAAGCATAAATGGTTCTTGAAAAAGCTTACCAACTATTTTGAAGAATCAAAAGAATTTTCTTGAAAAGTCCGCCTTGAAAATGCATTTGTAAGGATGTCCGCGACCAAATCAATTTCTTCTCCTCTGTCAGCCATTGTGCGTTAAAATATATATATTTTATTTAATTTGTGTGGTTCGCTGCCTCTGACTACACCAATTATCCAATCAAAAGACGTGAAATTGCTGACGTAAACGTATGCCTGCTAGATGCCCCATTGACGCCAACTCAAAATCTGATTCTTTAATGGAACAGTTTCATTGCCACTTATTTTAAGCTCTGGGCGTCTGCACTATTGATTCTGAAGGCCTTAAAGCCAGGCAACACATGATGTCAGCCACTAGCTGAAATGTGACTGGATAAATACTCATCATAAATATAGACTATTGGAAGCAGCGCAACCAAGAGGAAAGCTATGAAATGTAGGGAATAGACTATTGGGAATAATTTAATACACATTCATGGAAAAATATATTAAATATATTAACATGCAAGTCAGTAATTCAGATCACTGCTGATTAGGCCAGCAGAGAAGGCCTTGCTGGCCCTGACGGTCCACCACTGGTGACCAGTAATGTGAAGTTGCTGTTCACAAAGCTGAGAAAAGTTTCACTTTATGCAACTTGATGCAACGGCTACCAATGGGACTGGAGACAGGAGAGCGCATGTGATAATAAACATTATTAATGTTACTGTGGCAACTAGTAGTAGGAGCATGAGTCAACGACTTGTAAACCTAGTACAGCGACTGGCAAATATCGACTGGCAATGATAAAATCACTGTATATGTGAACATAGCATAACAGCACCTTAGCACCTGGAGATTATTCTTTGTTGTAGAGCTATATTTATGAATGTGGAAATTTGGGGTGGGGGGGATCTTGCCACAACCACAATATTGTGGTATTGTGGCATCATGGTACAATATGTATTTATTTTATTTTATTTATCTGTCTATCTATCTTTCAGATCTCTCAACCCTACCTACTTGCTGATTAAAGGATTTAAAAACAAAATTATTTTTTACACACAAGCTGTATGGACACAATAATAAACAATGGAATATGAGTCCTCTTCCACTTTTAGCAGGATGTAATATGTGCATGTGTGAAAATAACTCACCACATGTCAATAGGAGTGGAGTACTCAGTTGATCCTAGTAACACATCCGGGGGTCTGTACCAGAGTGTGACCACCTCATTAGAATATGTCTTAGTAGGGACAGACTTGGCTCGAGCCAAACCTGCAAAAAAAAAAATCTTGATTTAGCTATTTAGCATTTATTGGAAATGAATAATACTAGATTGCAATAAAATGTATTAGAAATAAAAAAGGATTGGAAATAATATTTTTCACAGGTTTTTGTGTTTTGAACACATTCTAGAGACAAGGAAAAGGACATCAGAAAATCAAGACAAATTTAGTCCCATTATAAAAACGAATACAGATTTAGCACTACCATGTTCCTTCACAGATTTATTTGGTTATCTAATCAGCTAATCATGTGTCAGCAGTGCAATGCAAAAAACCCAGGCATATAAATCCAGACTGGTCAATCTCCACTGATCTCTCTCATCAACAAACTGTATCAATATCATTCTGTGTAAACGCTAGAGACAGCTGTGTGTTAAAATCCCAGAAGATCAGCAGTTTCTGAAATACTCAAACCAGCCCATCTGGTACTAACAACAATAAAGTCACAGAGTTCACAATTTTTTCCCCATTCTGATGTTTGATGTTTACTTCAACTAAAGTGCTTGACCTGCATCTGCATGATTTTATGCACTATGGTCAGGCCCGGTTCTTGCCAACCATAGAAGGGTGGGCTGACAGATATCCCAGGTGGGCAATTTTTGGGGGTGTGGTTGAGGAGATAGAGACTCTGTAAAATTCAACTAATTAAATGATGGAATAGCAAAAATATTGTTGTACTATTATTCTTGCTTGGGCTTGGTTAAGAAGAGATTAAGTCAATATTAGCACAAATATGTTTTTAAAATGTTAAACGAAGGGTTATTTTCAGTGTTCAGAATGGCTAATGACTGGCCTAATAAGCACAAATCCAGGCAATATTATAATATTTTTAAAGTTGGAGTGAAGTTTGGGTCAACTAAAAATGAAATATTCAAGTAATATTTTGAAGAGAGAAATTGAGTAAACATTTTTAAAAATCCATGGAACCAGTTGATGCATTAAAATAAATAACCCTAGTTCATAAATGAACCCTAGTTCATTTAGGGTTACCAGCCTCAGAAATCACCAATTAACAGCACCTCAGATTAGAGCCATTATGAAGGCTTTACAGAGCATCAGTAGCAGACATCTCTCAATATCAACTGTTCAAAGGAGATTATTGTGTATTTCGGCCGCCTTCAGCATTGTTTTACAATGTAGAAAGAAATAAACATCAGGAAAGACCATGGAATTAGAAGGTGTGTCCAAACTTTTGACTGGTAGTGTATACACACAGTATCTCACAAAAGTGAATACACCCCTCACATTTTTGCAAATATTTTATTATATCTTTTCATGTGACAACCCTGAAGAAATGACACTCTGCTACAATGTAAAGTAGTGAGTGTACAGCCTATATAACAGTGTAAATTTGCTGTCCAATCAAAATAACTCAACGCACAGCCATTAATGTCTAAACCATTGGCAACAAAAGTGAGTATACCCCTAAGTGGAAAATTTACACTGTTATACAGGGTGAGGGGTGTACTCACTTTTGTGAGATACTGTGTGTATTTTATATATATATATATATATATATATATATATATATATATATATATATATATATATATATATATATATATTTATATATATATATATATATATATATATATATATATATATGAGCTGTATGCTTTTTTGCAAAAAGAGTGGTATAAAGTTCCCCAACAGAAATGTGAAAAACTGGTGGGGAGCATGGAGCCAAAACGAATGCAAATCGGGGTTATTCCACCAAATACTGATTTCTTAATGTTATTTAGCCAAAGCATTAACACAATTTGTTTACAAATTATTTGCATTTTGTTTTATTTGAGTTATTAAAGCTCTGCAAATACTGCATGATCTTGGGTTATTTTGATGTGTCGTCATTTCCTTTAAATATACACTCTAAGTAACAATAGTTATATTTTGAATTTAGGAGAAATATTGTCAGCAGTTCACAAAAAATGAAACAAAACTGTTCATCTCACCAATACATGAACCTGTAAGAAAAAAACAAACTGATTATTTTGCAGTGGTCTCTTATTTTTTTTTCCAGAGCTAGCTAGCAATCTGCATTGCATTTGGAAGCAAATATTTCCACACTTTATGAATTGCGTGACTGTCTGTGTCAGCTTCTCCGTAATCCTTGACAGGCCGGCAAGCCGCCTCGCCTCACAGGTGTAGACCGTGCCGTTACTTACAGCCAATCAAAAATGGGAAACTGTTTGGTTTTGCGTTGCGATTGGTCGGGGCTCACAGAGCCCACCTCAGACTGCTTTTATCAAATCACAAATCGTACAAAAAAAAATAAAAACCTATTTGTATACCGCTGTCTTTAACAAATTTTGATTGGGTGGGTAAGACAGACGTTTGGGTGGGCTCAGCACCCCTGCCTAGAGTGGGCCCTGACTATGCTGCTGCCACATGATTGGCTGGATTAGATAACTGCATGAAAATGCAGGTGTTACTAATAAAGTGGTTGGTGAGAGTATTTGGATGTGTATTTATTTGTGTATTCTGGCATTGTCAGAACAGAGTTTACTAACCGAAATCAGCAAGTTTGAGCTCTCCCCTGTCATTAATAAGCAGATTCTGAGGTTTCAAGTCCCTGTGTAGAACCTTGCGGCGATGGCAATATGCTAGTCCTCGCAACAGCTGAAAGAGGAAGATCTGAAGAGCAGATATATGGGTGGGTTACACAGAAGAATACACACAAAGTAACTTGTTAAATCTAAAATCTAGAAGAAATCTAAAATTTCTTTATAATTGCTTTTAATTTTGGTCAGAGCTAAGAAAGGTTCCAGCATATTGTTCATTAACTTTTGACCAATGAAATGAATGTTATGTCACTATTTAACAGAGAGAAACTTTTGCACTACAAATTACTTGACATTATTTAAAAGTACAGTGGTGCTTGACACTTTGTGAACTCTTTAGAATTTTCTATACATCTGCCTTAAAGAAGACAAAGAGAACCCAGTTAAACAAATGAGAAAAAAATATTATACTTGGTTTATTTGTTATATTTGTTTATTTATTGAGGAAAATGAGCTAATATTATAACAAAACCTTTGCTTTCAGTATCTGGTGTGAGCTCCTTGTGCAGCAATAACAGCAACTAATGATTTCTGGTAACTGTTGATCAATCCTGCACATCAGCTTAGAGAAATTTATGCCTTTTCCTAGTGGGTTTCATCACATCAGCTGGTTGCTTCAGGCAAGCTGTACCAGATGCAGCAAAACAGGCTAAACCACAATACTACCATCACCATGTTTCACAGATGGGATAAGGTTCTTGTGCTGAATTGCAATGTTCTCCACACACTTCTCACTTAAATGAAAATGGTCTCATCCATACACAAAACATGTTTTTCCAAGAGCCTTCTGGCTTGTCCATGTAATCTTCAGCAAACTGCAGATGGGGAGCAGTGGCTTTCTCCTTGCAATTCTGCCTTGGACACCATTGTTGTTCAGTGTTGTCATTATGGTGGCAGAACGACTTATAATATGACAATTTTCATCAGTAATTAAATGAACATATATAATATTTGTCTGTCTCATTTGTTTAATAGGGTTCTCTTTGTCCACTTTTAGGAACTGTTTATTTTGCAGATATATAGAAATTCTAAACAAACTTTCAACTTTCACCATTGTATGCACCGACTTACTTTGACATTATGAACGCACATGATGCTCCCACAGTCATCCATGTACTGCTTTAGATCCCTCTCCTAAATATTTACCAGGAAAAAATAGGCATGTTAGAAAAGCACTCACACTAACTGACAAACACCAATGAAAGATACACAGATGTTTATCTAATTGCATCTACCCACCAGGTACTCAAAAACCAGCGTTAGGCACTTGTCTGTGTGGATGATGTCATGAAGAGTGACGATGTTTGCATGTTTTAAATCCTTCAGGAGGGATACTTATTGTAAAACAAAGCAAAACATATAAAAAAAATGCATTTATTTTTCATAGATTTGTATAAATTCCTTTATTCATTAATTAGTATCAAAGGTTTGTGTGAGGGTGAATGCTGTAAACATGCTGCTATATTACCTTCACGAATAGCTGTGCATGGTGCACCTTCTTCATGCTCCAGTCGAATCTCCTTCAGAGCCACCAGATTATCAGTCAGTTTACTGCGGCCCTTGTACACTGTTGCGTAGGTTCCCTATGTGGAGGATAGTTTAAGTTTTTGTGACTGCAATTGTGTCTATGGCACATTTCATTTGTATAAATACTTGACAATGAAAGAAGATTAGGTTTATTTCTTAATCATATCAGTTGTAAATACATGGATGATTTTCAAACAAGTTATTAAAAACACACACATATATACACCGATCAGCCATAACATTATTACCACCTGCCTAATATTGTGTTGGTCAAAACAGCCCTGACCTGTTGAGGCATGGACTCTACTAGATCCCTGAAGGTGTGCTGTGGTATCTGGCACCAAGATGTTAGCAACAGATCCTTTAAGTCGTGTAAGTTGCAAGGTGGGGCCTCCATGGATCAGACTTGTTTGTCCAGCACATCCCACAGATTGGCCAAGTCAACACCTCAAACTTGTTGTGCTCATCAAACTATTCCTGAACCATTTTTGCTTTGTAGCATGGCGCATTATCCTGCTGAAAGAGGCCACAGCCATCAGGGAATACTGTTTCCATGAAGGATGTACACGGTCTGCAATAATGCTTAGGTAGGTTGTACGTGTAAAAGTAACATCCACATGGACGGCAGGACCCAAGGTTTCCCAGCAAAACATTGCCCAAAGCATGATACTGCCTCTGCCTGCTTGCCTTCTTCCCATAGTGCATCCTGGTGCCATCTGTTCCCCAGGTAAGCGACATACACGCGCCCAGCTATCCACGTGAAGAAAAAGAAAACGTGATTCATCAGACCAGGCCACCTTCTTCCATTGCTCCATGGTCTAGTTCTGATGCGCACGTGCCCACTTTCATTTGGTGAATAGGGGTCAGTGTGGGCACCCTGACTGGTTTGTGGTTATGCAGCCCCATATGCAAAAACAAAACTGTGATGCACCGTGTATTCTGACACCTTTCTATCAGAACCAGCATTAACTTATTCAGAAATTTGAGCAACTGTAGCTTGTCTGTTGGATCAGACGACACAGGTCAGACTTTGCTCCCCACATGCATCAGTGAGCCTTAGCCGCCCATGACCCTGCTGCCGGTTCACCACTGTTCCTTCCTTGAACCACTTTTGATAGATACTGACCACTGCAAACTGGGAACACCCCATAAGAGCTGCAGTTTTGGAGATGCTCTGATCCAGTCATCTAGCCATCACAATTTGGCCCTTGTCAAACTCGCTCAAATCCTTACGCTTACCCATTTTTCCTGCTTCTAATACATCAACTTTGAGGACAAAATGTTCACTTGCTGCCTAATATATCCCACCCACTAACAGGTGCCATGATGAGGAGATAATCAGTGTTATTCACTTCACCTCTCACTGCTCATAATGTTATGCCTGATCAGTGTATGGATAGATAGATAGATAGATAGATAGATAGATAGATAGATAGATAGATAGATAGATAGATAGATAGATAGATAGACAGACAGACAGATAGACAGACAGACAGACAGACAGACAGACAGACAGAGACAGATAGATAGATAGATATTGTTCTGGTAAAACATTATGTAAGGAAATGCTTTAAAATTTAAGGTCAAACTGTTCCTTTAAGTGGGAAGAATCTGAAGTGTTTTGGAAAAGCACTAACCATGCTGTGACAGACGATTCCTTATGGATGCTCATGAGTATATGGGAGTTTGGGCTATAGATATTCATACATGCATGTAGTGTTTTTCGAAAACATGTCCATTTAGGTTTATTTTCAAATGCTTAATTTAGAGTTGATGCTGTGAGATGCTAGATGATTACAAGATTATAAACTTACTTCTCCGAGTTTGTCCAATTTGATGTATGTCTCCAGTTTCCCAAAGCCAATTTCAGACTGTGTAAGAGAAATAAACAGTAAGATTGTAGCAGTCATGCTTCAAAGTGACATTTTCTGTCTGTAGTATGTTGAGATTATAATTATCTGTATTTTATTTTATTTGGATTTTTTTGCATCTTGCATGTAGTGTGTTTACACATTTACTAGACTCGAATGGCAAAACAAATACATCCAAATAAAAGGAAATACAGATAAATATAATATGCATAATAACTATATATAGTAACAAAATGCTTCATAAAATCTCTGGCCCAGCATGTCCACCCCTGCATCCAACAATTTGCTCTTCTTTCTCTTATGCCTGCTGGGTTGAACACTTTGGTCACTTATGGGACAGAAACTAGGCTAATACACACCTAAGGGCACACTGTGTGCACCATGATGATACTGATTTTTTTTTTTTTTTTTTTTACTATTTGAGTTTCTGCCAGAGGGTGAATGTCTTCACTTCCATGTATCATCAGTGTCTCATCTGACCAACATTAGAAATACAGCATGTTGGTCATCGTCATACCAACATTATACATTTCCCTCAGACCTACACACACTGCAAGAGTTCTGTGAGATCTGTAAGAATCCCCCTTTCTGTATTAAGCCTCACCAACATCAGGTTCAAATTTGATTACAGAGACCTGTGGAATGCTAAGCAGATACAGATAGTTGACTTAAGTTGCACTCCTAATATATATTCACCAGTTACTACAGTTATCTAATCAGCCAATCATGTGGCAGCAGTACAATTAATAAAGTCTTGAAAATACAGGTCAAAAGCAAACATCAGTTTGTAATCTCTGTGATATCCTGGGATATTCTCCTACAACAGTTTCTATAATTTACACAAAATAGTGCAAAAATAAATAAATAAATAAATAAATAAAAAAAACAATAAAAATCTTTAAGTAACAGTTCTGTGGCTGGAAATGAAGCTGACAGTTGGTCTACAGTAGTTCAAATAATCCAAACTATTATGAGCAGAAAACATATATAAGAATTCATAACACATCAAACTTCGAGGTTTGATCTACACCAGGTTTTACTTCTGTCAGCCAACTCTATTGCTTTAATTTATTTTTAAATAAAACTAAAACCATCTGGTGTGTGTCAAAGCTGATGTGTGTCTAAGAACTAATTAAAAATTATTTCAATTGTAGCATGGAATCAACTTAAGCCATTAAATAGTTAAACATTTAAATTATGGATTTGTTTAAGCAATTATAAAGAGAAATATGGCCAAATATGTTCACTTTACAGGACTACATAAGATCATTTGATTGAAAGAAAGAAAGAAAGAAAGAAAGAGAGAAAGAAAGAGAGAAAGAAAGAGAGAAAGAAAGAAAGAAAGAAAGAAAGAAAGAGAGAAAGAAAGAAAGAAAGAAAGAAAGAAAGAAAGAAAGAAAGAAAGAAAGAAAGAAAGAAAGAAAGAAAGAAAGAAAGAAAGAAAGAAAGAAAGAAAGAAAGAAAGAAAGAAAGAAAGAAAGAGATACCCAGAGCAGGTCTGTGCTGTAACACACCCATTAAACTGGTATTTAAAGGGTAAATTAAATCAGTAGTCTTTGAGCAGAAAATTAAAAGAAACATTGAAGAACAACTTATGCTAATAGTAATATCAAAATACTATGAGCATTCTCTAAGCAACTGGCTTACCAATGAAGCTCGCCGTAGCCTCCGACTCAAGGGTTTGTCAAAAGGAGGACTGTTCATAGCAAATTTTTCTAGATACCCCTCCGGCAAACGGATATCCACCGGCAGTGATAGACGCTTATTAATGTCCTACAGAGGAAGAGAGAATGTGGGTGTGACTGAGGAAGAGGAAGAGGAATCAAGTTACACATGCATTTAAAATCAATAACTCTTATGTGGAAGAAAGACATGGAGATGAAAAAAAAAAAAACATCGCTAAGTATTTATGGCAAAAAGCAGAAAATGCTTATCCTGCAGAAACACAAATGAATGTGTGATATGATGTAGCAGTGAGTTCAAATGATGTACATATACAGCACAAATTCAGTTCACTGTGGTTTAAAACCCTCCCCAGTTCACCATACTCCTGCTCTAAGATGTATCCTTGAGTAGCTTTTTTTTATTATTATTTTGATCACTACAAATTAAAATAGTATTGAAAAGTATAAAACAAGTATTAAAAATAAATATTTTCCATTTGTGAAACATTTTGGTCATTTTTTTCTAGTTCACATTACAGTATTGTGTTTTATAGAGAGCCACTGGGAAGAGAAAAAACAACACTGCTAATGGATAGCAATTTTAAATGAAACAACTCATCAGCAAAAAGGCAACACAAGCATTAAGCTCCGCTCTTAGTGCCCTAAGTACAATGTGAATACAGACGCATCTCTGTCCATCTCTGTCCAGAACTAATAACATTTGCCATTTATGCTTGTATTGTTGTGAGTATGTGTGCAAGAGAAAGAGGGCGTACATATATAATGGATAGTTATGTGGATGGTACATCTTCTGTTCCAGATGATTGTGTATTACCTCATTGCAGATACGCCGTGAGTGGTTGTTACGCATTCGCACTCGGACAGGACTCTGTACCTCATCGGATGAAGTCCCTGATGCCTGATCACTCTCTCCATCAGACCCCATTTTCACATTTTCATGCACTATGCCTACACACACACACACACACACACACCACTATGGAGTAAATCACTAATTTCTTTTAAACCTATAATCCCAATAGAAGCAGTTTTAAGAAAATTTACATATTTACATGGATTGCCACTTAAGAGACTGTAAAGACTTTAAAGACCAGCTAATCCCATTTGTCTCACTGATTATACTGAAATTATTTGATCATTAACAAGGCAAGAAACACCAATTTAGAGAAGTTCTTAATGTAACTAATACTCCTAACTAAACCTATAACTTCCAAAGCTTATATAATATTTGTAGCACTCCTACTGCTGCTTCTTTGTCTGATCTTTTTAATATATGCACTACTGTTATGCAAGATCAACAAGTAAAGTCTAATTAGTGCATTTAACAGTATACTAAACCAAGTTTTAGTAAAAATTCTTACTGTCCAGCAGATAAAAGGGTGTTGTAGTATGTAGAAAGGAGAAATGGGCAAAAGAAAAAATATTGTCAAGTGGTGTCAAGTCGAGTGGAAAAAGTGTTTGCCTTAACTTTGGGAGATCAAGAGTTTAACAAGAGGTAAAATGGCTGTGCTTTCTTTGTCAGACAAATGACATCACCATACCCCCAATCAATCGGGGAACTGTGGATGTGAGAGGATTCCTCAGAGTGAGTTATGATGCCCTTTGACAGATCAAGAGCAACAGCTCAAAAATATGCAGAGGCTGGCTTCAAGTGTATCAGGAGAAGCATATCTGCCTTCAACATTCTTGGTTGCTAAAGAGAGAGGGCTAGTGGAGAAGAACTGACAAACTGACAAAAGAACTGACTGTTTTTCACTCCTGACCTATTTTTGTCAGACTGTGAATCCGTTTTCTTTTTGTCAGCCGTTGAAAATGAAGATAAATATGAACAGACAAGCACAAGATAGGAAAAGGCTACAAAATAATAACCAAGTTTTTGGACATCCCAGTGAGTACTGCTGAATCAATAGTGTACCTAGTTTCAGACCCAGCTGCTGCCTAGGTCATGCCTCAAAAGTCAGAGCAAGAAGGCAACTCAAAGGAAAGCCACAGAGAGGCCAACAATTTCATTGAAGGACCTATAGAGTCTGAAGTCAAAGTACACCAATCAATGAGAGCAAGAGCTCTGTATACAGCTGGACTGAATGTGAGGGACAAAAAAAAGACAGACAGACAGACAGAAAGAAAGAAGCTGGCTTAAATTGGAGCGTGGCCACTTAAAAGCACATTTGGTTTCCAAGCATCAAAGTCACCCAGTGAAAAGTGTTGTAGTCAGCTAAGACAAAAGAGCTTCTTGACCAAAATTCAAAACACTAATGTGTGGTGCAAACCTGACACTGCTCATTCTCAACAAACACCATCCCATAAGTGAGGTGTGGGTGAAGGGACTCTCCTCAACAGGGACTGGTATCTTGTTAAAACGGAAAGATGTATGAATGGTTCAAAATACATGAAGATACTGCAAGACTGCTTTATTCTGCAAATAAAAAGCTTGGGAGAACTTTCATTCAGTAGGACAATAACACCCGAGCACAAAGGCAATAACAACAAAGGAGTGGCTGAACAACTAAAGAAGAATGTTTAAAAGTGACCTAGTCAGTATCCCAATCTCAATCAAATCAAGAATCTGTTGCTCTGTTTGAAAACTGCAGTCACAGAAAAAACCTGAATAACCAGGTAGAAAGCTGGAGGAAAGAATGGGTGTAAGAAATCACTCATTCAGTGAGCTGGTAGGAACTTACCCGACACATTTAAAGCTTGAAGCAAAAGGTGATTCTACCATGTACTAGGCTGAATGAGCATTTTTTTCACTGATAAATATTGAATTTTGAGAAGTGTATATTGGTTTGAATAAAAATGCTGACTGGAACAATGGGTCTATGTATCATTTGTAACCCAGATGATGTTTAGGTTGAATTCTTTTGCTATTTTTAAAATATGGGCTAAAACTAACTAAAAAAAACTTTTTAAAAACTACATTTAATAAACAAGTTGTCTTTATACTAGTTTGGCTCTTTATATATCTGTAATAACACAACACTCAAAAAAGACTGAACAGAAGTATTAACATTTGGTGCTTGACAAACACCTATATACTGACATTTGCAAATTGAAGTACATAAGCAAAAACAAGAAACCACAGAGCTATACAGAAAAGTCAGAGATCCATGCAAAGGAGAACTATAAAAGATTAGACATGTGCCGATAAAGGGTTATGTAATCAAACTGAAATATTCAATGTGGATGATATTGTGAATATCAGGTAATTTTTATATTAGCGAATTTGTACTGGACCTCTTTAACCAGCCAGTATTTTGCAAACATTATACCTTTGTTAGATTTAATGTAATTTAAAAATGTACTTAAGACATATTTTAAAAAGTATATAGTTTAGCTTTAACTGTGAGGTTATGTGTAATATATAATAATGTAAAAAATTATTAGGACACTTTTTTTTTATAATTATAACTTTAATTATCAAAATATGATATCAGCACATGCCCAAAAGTGAAAGGAAAGAATAGAGGGAAGATAGAGAATCACCAAGAGAGCCAGTCCGGTGAAGAGAAAGGTAGGGTCGGTCCAGGCCATCTCTACGCATCGCGCCGCGCCCCAAGCCCCCTGCATAGTGGCGCAAGAACGAAGGGGCACTTTGGGATGCGGGAGGGGGCACGGGGCAAACCATGGACTCTAAGAGAGGACATGAGAGAGAGAGAGAGAGAGAGAAAGAGAGAGAGAGAGAGAGAGAGAGAGAGAGAGAAATGAAATAGAAAGTCGGGCAGCTGTAGGAGAGTTGGGTACTGAGTTACACAGAGGTAAAAGCAGGAGCCATGCAAGGGAAAAAGTCCGACATAAAGTAGAACTAAAAACTAAAATATAAAGTTACAAAACTGGTCAGTTGGACAACAAGGCACAGATATAGGTCAGATATATTTACTCACAAAAGATTCATTTATTAAGTGTTGTGAGATGCGACAGAATACAATCCAAGAGGTTGTTCTGGACTGTTTGTGTTCTACCTGGAACCCTTTCTGATCGTCCACAAAGAAACAAAACAAGAAACCTTTTTCCTAATAGCTTATAACTAAGCAGTGCAGGAGAAGGATTTGGCTTCAAGGCCCAACAGTGACTACAATATGGAGGCCAACATCTCAATAAACTGCAAACAGAACTTCACAATATTAGCCTACTTGTAAAACTGCTGTCCCCTTTCTCCATCTGGATTTATAGTATTATGTCTTATTACTTAACAGCCTTCAACGCGAACACTACAAGATCTGATTTTGTACTCTAAGCTTTTACACAAGCTGCCTATAACTTGTTTAACATGTTTTGGGCCATTACAAAAACATTCATGAAAGTTTAGCTAAGCTGAATAAGTACAGAAGGGCCTTATAGAATTCTGCAGTGTGTTAATTTTTATATTCATTTATTTTTAAATAAAAGCATTTATTAAAAAGAATGCATCTAGAATTTAATTTAGTACTGTCCTGAATAAGCTATTTTACTTAACCGAGTCAAAAAACCATAATAATAACTGAGTAAAAACAAATGATCCAGTGCAAAAGTTTACATACACTTGATTCTTAGTGCTGTGTTTTGTTACCTGGATGATCAACGATTGTTTGTGTGTGTGAGATAGTCGTTCATGAGTCCCTTGTTTGTCCTGAAAAGTTAAACTGCCCACTGCTCTTCAAAAACTGCTTTGCCGGGATGTTCTGTATATTTGACCCCTTTCCGACAGAATCTATATGATCCGTCTATTCACAATGAGGGACTCGTACACAACTATTACAAAAGGTGCATACATTTCACTGATTCTCAAGAAGGCAACACAATATATTAAGAGCCAGATGTGTGTAAATTTTTGAACAAGATGAGAGGTGTAAATTGTTATTTTGTCTACTGGGTAACATGCAAATATCTTATGTTGCTTCTATGGTCAGTGCTGAGTGAATCAATTAAACAAAATAATTATTCACCAGTTATCCTGATCAAAATTTTTACAACATGTGACTCTTAAAAAGCAAATTTTAGAATCCTCCTTAATTTTTAAAATGATCAACATTTTGCAGATTCTGCAAGGCATATGCAAACTTATGACCCCTACGGTACATGAATATGGCTGTACCACAACTCTTCTTGCTGTTCTAAACCCCTTTTCCAGTTTTAAATGATCAATGTTCCTTTGTCTGTGGCTAGGGAATATAACAACCTGCTTTTCCTTTACAATAAAAGTACATTAACTTTTAATGAATGCAAAAGTGACAGGATTATATCAAGTGCCAACTAAGCACTCTGACCTTGATTCAAACTCATTTTCACTTACTTTCACTTTCATCCAGCCTTGACATTCAGTTGTTTTCTTTATATATAAACACCACCTGTGTGTTCTAGCTCTACTAAAAAACATAAAACTCTACATAAAACACAAGAGTGCCACAACAGATAGCATCATATCATATTACTATACTTTTTCTTCCAGGGCTGGAAATTCAGTGTCAAATATCTTTAATCAATGTTAATAATTATACTTTATATTTACATTAATTACCAGCAAAAGGTGGCACAATCTACAATTCAACAAAACTTTCTTGTTTTGCAGAAAGAAAATGCATAGTCATGATTTAAATATTTTTTGGACATATGAATAGAAGTGCAGTCACTTTAATTATTAGATCGTTAAACTGTGAGCACACTGTCTGCTTACTTAGATTATCCGAGTGTAGTGCTTGGTAACAATTTATCTTCACCAATACATGGTTCTCATAAATCTGATTCACTCATTTTATCCTCACACATGCATTACATATCACAGCCTGCCATCAAAGGAACTAGCTACAGAGGCTTTCAGTCCAAATGTGTTTCCTCACCATTTTCCCGTGACGTAGGTGGCTCATCAGCTGCTCCGTGTTCTGCAAGCTCTGACAGGTTTTCGTCCACAGGCCGGGCACTGCGCAGGCTCATAGACAAGCGTCGCTTAATGATCTTCATGCGGTCCATCTGAGCTCACTTCATTCAGAGGCCTGTAAGGACATTCATGCTTCAGTCATTAAGCTACAGCTTCAGTGTATTAGCCTTTTTTTTTTTTTTTTTTAAAGAACTTTCAGTATAAAATGATGAACATGAAAATAATAACAGATTTTTTTTGATCTGTGGTCTTTCATATCATTCACCGTTATTAAATTTGATAGTGATATTGGTGAATATATTTAACAATACCTAAAAAGCCTTTCACAGCCTAGTCCTCTGCTTACATCTTACATGATTTCCTGTAAGACTAATGTGATGTAGATCTGTGATTCTCAAAGACGGGTCTACTGTTCAGATCTGTGGGCTTTCCTGCCGAAACACATTTTTTTTTACTATGTGCTCTTATTTTTCCTTCTTCTGTGGTTCAACAACAGCAAGGACATAGAACTAGTTATACAGCACAGCCATCCAAACCATTTAACAATTCCTGTGGCACTTTTTCTACGCTCCCTTTACTGCTTACTATTTTGCAATGTAAATCCTGTTGTACCATCTCTTATGAATTTACATGCATATAACCAAATATACCCCATATACTCCCAATATAGCTCATCTTCATGCTGTTTCTGATTTCTTATTCAATATTTATGGGACTAGACAAAAAAGGAATGCATATAAAGCATACATATAGACAAGAAACTGTGATTACAGTCAGCTTTTTTTTTTTCAAATTTACAAACACCATGCACTTTTTAAAAGGCTTATTAGCTATTTATTATCTGAGGGTCAGAATATTGTCAGTTTTTGTATTAAACACCTAACATAGGATGTGGGGTAACATATTCCCCAATCCGCTCCCATCCACTCACATGTGTCGCAACTGAATGTGATCTTGACAGACAACTATGATCCTGCATGAAAACATGTTTGAAAGCAACGTTCAATCACTGCTTAATTTAATGTCTTTTTTTTCCAGCTCCAAACACACGATCCAGCTGATGATAGATGTGATCATTATCTGTGGACCCTTGCCCTAAAATACACTGAATCATTAACAATGAAAGGCAGATTCCAATGTTGCATTGTTATTTCTGCCCCAACCACCAAATGCAGCAAAACTCAACGATCTGCAGTCAAAACGTACTGATGTGTATTCTATTCTAACTGATTAGCCACACAAATAATCACCAGTTTGAACGACTATATTGTTCAACGGCAGACAATACACAGATTAAAAGAGGAAGAACCCTTTATTTATCACATATATATTAAAGCACAGTGAATTTTTTCAGTGATTTTTTTTCTTCTCATATCCCAGCTTGTTAATAAGTTAGAGTCAAAGCCATCATACAACAAAGTTTGGCAGTGCTATGGCTTGAGTCCTTGACCTTCTGATCAGTAACTTGGAGCATTAAGCTACTGACCCATCACTGTCCCTGAATTAGAGCTAATCAAATATGCTACATATTTTGTTATGAAGGATAAATAACTTAATATTACTGTCTAAACTTTGAGCACAATTCATCTCTTCCATTAACTAATACATTTTGTGAGGTTAATGCTTTGATAGCTAAACGGTAGAAAATGGGATCTGTGCAAGACTAAAGTGGTTCAATGGCCAATCAAACCCCTAAAGCTTTATATCATGACTAGCCAATTAGTTTCTAAATGTATTTTTTATTTTTTGAAAGCAACATAATCTGAATACATTTTTGACAAAGCTATTCATGAAACTTGCCTAAACAGATCTTCTACCAAGAGCTGAATATGATCTCATATTATATAGCTAGCTGGCTTTACATGACATGTCACTTATGTAGACCTGAATCAATTAATCAATACTAGAACATGAGACACAAGATAAATACAAAGAAGCATCAATCAAATCCTCAGCCAAGGAGCACTGAAAATAAAGAAGGCACAAAAGCAACATCAAATTTTTGCTGATTGCTGATGCATGAACCCTGCCAAGTTCACTAAGAATAAGACATCTCTCTCAAAACCTGCTGGTTCGAAATCTATTTAATATCAAATAACCAATCTCAGATAGTTCAATGTGAACCGACTGAGCTCAATCCAAATACCCAAACCTATTATATCATGGATTTTGTGTCTTGAGTTCAACACGAAATGGGCTACACTTCTCTGGTTGCTTAAATATGAATGGCTTTTCTGGCACAAATGAAACACAACAAGACAATCTTGTTAGTTTGGTCATTGTAGAATGTAGGAATATGTGGTGCTTTTCTGCTTCAACAAATGTACCACTGCCCCAAAAAAGGGTAAGTGGTTTGGTAAGTGATTTTCTTACCAAAACACACTGTTTAACTAGCTTCCACACTTTACACATTTGTCTGTGAACATGCTTTATGCTGCGTTCTCTATGTACGACGATAAAGCAAACTAGTAAACGCTGTTCATTGCTGTGGATAAAACAAATACACGCTCGTTTGTTTCACTGCACTATTATGAGCCTGAAGTTGGTTTCTTAAAGAAAAAATGGGCAGCCTTTCATTAATATGCGCCGTTCCACCTTAAATGACTGCAGGAAAGATATCGCACCGATAGAGGGCACTGTGATCTGTGTGGAGTGTAGTACAACAGCATTACACCACTATTATATGAACCAATGCTCAGTGATTTTTAAGAGATTATTTATGCTGGGCCAAGATGTACTCACCATGTTTTCAATAAGTCATTGCTCAGACCACTATATGAAAGTTCCACCATGTCTTCCTAAAATGTTGGGTCCAGCCTGAGCCAAAATCTTCTTTACTCTTTTATACACAGCATTGAATAAAATGTCTATTTTCCAGTAGATTTACATGACATCGCACTGTGTAAACGTTGTCATTTTGTAGGACGTTCCCAGAAGTCCGAATGCTCTAATGAGAGGTCTTTATTATGCTTTGTAGAAGGAAGCATGGGTTTAACGTTTTATTTTAATAAGTGAAAGGGACACCAAAAAAAAAAACCCATTCCTACCAGTTTAATGAGCACATTCTCGAAGATAACATGCTAGCTAGCTAATGTTATTGCTTTGTGAATTAGATTCATGTTAGCTATATCTCCTGGACACAGGGCTTGTTTTTGTAACCATCTGGCATTGATTCTTGTCTTTAACATTTGTATGTTTTCTGCCAGTTTGGATGAAAGTACATATAACAATCCATTTGATCAACTTTGTTTACATACTACTACTTCTTCACTAAGATGAGTCTCTTTTAAGGCAACTTTCACCAAAAACGTTTAGATCATGTCATATGTTACTATGTTTTAGCAGATTAAAATCTCACCTCTGTCTGTAAGAACAAACCTTCCTAAAACAGGACAATTTGTTCCAAGCCTGGCTCAAAGTCTTCCTCACCCATAACACATTACACTTTGAGGACACATTTATGGGTCCTACATTCACTTTCATAGCTACATTCCTTTCCTTAGTCAGTCTCACTGTAGTGACTTAATAATACTGGCTGTATTAAAGAATAAGGGAATTACACTGATAAATTGGAGTAAAACACTTTTGGAAGAATAAAGAGATGTATGATTCCATTAGGGTAAGCCTATGGGGCCAGACAGAATTAGCTTGGGGTTTCTTAAGGCTTGCGCTGACCAGCTGTGTGTAGTACTATAGCTTGCTTCATTTGGACAAAACAGGCAACGATTTGTGTCTCATGTTCCTTGCCTTCTCTATTGCATTTACCACAAATCAAACCTCACTACTTAGTAGATGCTAGGCATTAAGGCAGAAAATGCCAGCAGACTGAATAAACGAATTGGGAAAGCTAGACAGATAGGTCATTGGGACCAATTTGGACATGTAGTTGCATGTTCAGGAGAGGATTGTGGCTAAACTATTGCTCATTATAGATAATGTTTCCCAACACCTCCATTACAAACATGACCTGGTCATACAACGCAGTAAACAGTACAGCTCCAGACTAATTTAGCCATGGTCCAGCAAGGAGCCATATTATGCAAATAGAAGAGTAAGAATTGTATCATTGTTAATATTAGTCTGAAGTCTCCTAGTGATAACAGTAGATCACTGGTTCTGTTTCATTCCAAGTACAACCTCTTGGAATGTTACTAATCCCATGAAGTCTAGAGCAAATATGGTTTTATACCTGCAGTCAACAGACATTACAAGTCATTTACTTGTGTCATATAGCCTTTAAGGCAGTGTACAACTAATGACATACTACATATTTAGTAATCATAAAAATTTTATACAATGTAAATGGTGGAGAAGACTTGTGACAGGCCTGGTGTGCCAAAGGACCAAATGATCCTATTTGAGGAAGTGATATACAATATTAATGACTGTGATGTTTCTGTTTGTCTGTTTGAGGCATTATATATTATATATATGTTTAATACAATATATAATCATACATTTGAAGATAAAAAAGATTTTTAACATGGCTAAAGCTATTTTAAAACCCATTTACGAAGGTTAGAAGACTGTGGCAGATTTTTGGTGGTCCAAGGTGTTCTCTCCTGTTAAACATTGGCTTTAAGTGGGGAAATATCCATTTTATACAGCATATTAAACCTTTAATAGTGTATAATACAGTGGAATGAACTGGTACTAAGAGCCTGTCCTTTTCTGATACACCCAGGTGACATTTTAGCAGCCTGCCATGTTTTAAACCTTCAAACAGGGATCTTAACATAAACTCCTACAGGAAACGTAGGCTTATTTATGGATGAGGACTTTGGAGAGACAGGTGATCTTATTTCACAAAATCAATTTCTTTTTAAACTGGACCGTTCACTGGTCCAACAGGTTTTAACCTTTTAAAGTCACACTGTATGGCCAAAAGTATGTGGACACCTGCGTAATGAAGATACCATTATAAAACCATGGATATTAATATGCAGTTATGTTCATTGCTTTAACAGCATCCACTCTTCTCCATAAAACATGCTAGGTTTCCTGGAATTGCAAAATTGCTCTACGAGTGTATGAATGTTTACATGTGTGTGTCCTGCGATGGAATTACTGTCCCCTCGGGTGTATTACCGGAACAGTGTGGATCCACTGCAAGCCAGAGCAGAATAAGCGGTGATGAATGAATAAATGAATGAATGAGTGAGTGAGTGAGCCCTCTACAGGCTTAACATCGTAACTGCAATCATTTAAGGTGGAACGGCGATTTCGAACACAAGGACCCAATTTGAGCCTCGTTTCACTGTCAGTACGCACCGCGCAGGCTTTGCATTTCAATTAAGTGGTGCTTTCGGAGGCACGGAAGACAAAGCAAGTTCATTTTATGCGGAACACATGCGGAATTAAGTTTCTCTCCTAAAAGTGCATCTTTGTTGCCTCTGACAAAACCAGAAACGAAACTAAGAGCAACGGTGCCTGCGAGAAAATTAGCCAGCTTACTCTGTCCATAGACCCATCACGCTGGCTGGCTAGTTAGCCATCTAGCTCATTTCTGAGAACTCCGTAGCACACTTAGTTAAACTCGTACTTCAGCGATTTCCAGTTGGTTCCGATAAGTAATTCGTCTCAACCTGGTTAACCACAAACTGATTAGCCAACAAGGCATGGGTATGGAAGCTTATTAAGACAACTAGCTAGTTAGCATCTTTGTTGTTGTTAGCTTGCTAGCTGAAGTTAGCCAGCAGTAGCAGAATAGTTTAGTAGCTCATTAGCACGGTTTTAGCGACTCTTACCTACCAGTTACAGAAATAAACGCTACGGTGGTTATTATTATTATTATTGTTGTTGTTGTTGTTAAAAGAAACCTAACAGTATGGTGCAGCATATAGGATGGAATAAAATATAACTCAAAAGAAGAGAAATGCAGTGCATATTTGACACACGCGCTGGTTGGTAGGTAAGTATTTCAGTATAGATGATAACATTTACAACAAAAGTGAGAGTCAGTACTGATTGTACTGAAAGCGCCAGTATGTGATGTTTGTACCTGCGCTGAAATCCCGGGGTGGTCCCACACTCCAGCCGCAGTGTCCCAGCGTCCTGAGCCACGGCTGAACTCACTGCGTCAACTTCGCGTGTGAAACGCGGACAAATAAATAAATAAATAAAAATGGAATAAAAACCAAAATTCAAAAGCCAAGGCACGCAGTTATGACACTCTTTCAACCGTGTCGGGACTGGATGTTTCACCCGGACCCCTCATCCACTTCCTCTCCCACTACACCAGCACATCCTCGTCCTTGACCATGGGGGGATGCCCGAACACTGAACACTGAAAACACACACACACACACACACACACACACACACACACACACACACACACACAGAGCGTAGCCGGAGCAGGCTACACTAACCATCCCGGAAAACACTGCAAGGGGTGTGAGACGTGGACACACTGGCTTCTCCCTAAACACACATCAACGTTTTTGTTGTTTTTAATCAGCATGGCGGAACGGCGGGTTTAAAGAACGATGTTTGATTTTTGTAGTGATCACTTCCTCCTTTTTTGGTGCTCATCATCATCATCATCATCATCATCGACAAATAGCAGTATTAAACTTGTGTTTTAAATTAAAGTGACTCAAAATCTCAGATTTATTTTCAGGTTCTTGTACGCTTTTACACCCGAGTAAATAATAATGCTAAAATGATTGAATTAAAATACACAGGCTGCTGATAAATATGCAATAAATACCCAAGTCTTTACTAATGACCCCCTATCCTTTCCATCTTCCCCTTGATGAGCGCTTATGCTGTACATTCTCTCGTGTAAAGTGCCCCATGTGTGTGGAGGTATTTCTGCAAGTCATTGTAATACCTCTTCTTTAGTCAGAGATAGGCAGGAATTTAGCTCACATTACTTTTTCCTCTGTACTTGACAAGACACAATATTTCAGTGATTTGGTCTTAACATTTTCTACCTTACTCAACTGTCAGAGCTGGAGACATGACTGCTGGATAGATTTGTAACCAGACGTGAAAGGGTGTCTAGTGGCTGAATCATGTTATTACTTGGTGATGACTTTTACATCTGCCTAATGGGTCAACTTTCTCATCCAATCTTGTTAAATTCAACATTAATGATAAAATTCAAATATCTGTTCAGCAGATGCTCGTCATAATCCCTTTCAGATAACGGATGCAGGATGTTCGTGGCTGACGGTGTGCATTGCTTCAAGTGGGCTATAATCAAACAATTTAAACAAACATTGTGTAGGTTCTTGACTCTACAAGACCTCTGAAAATGTGCTGTGGTATCTGGCACCAAGGCATTAGCAGCAGATCCTTTAACCCCTGTTAGCTGTGAGGTGGTGCCTCCAAGGATCAGATTTCTTTGTCTAGCACATCCAACAGATGCTTGATCAGATTGAGATGTGGGGAATTGGTGCTTTGACTAATCTCTGGCTATAGAGCCCCATACCCAACAAGCTGTGATGCACTGTATTCTGACACCTTCGTATAATAGCCAGCATTTTGTGCTACAGTGGCCTTCTGTGGGACTGGATCAGATAAGGTTTCACTCCCCAAACACATCAGTAAGACCAGTCACCAGTTGTCCTTCATTGGAACACTTTTAGGTACCCCACAAGACCTTCTGTTTTGAAGATAGCGCTAACCCAGTCATCCAGCCATCATAATTTGTCTATTGTCAGTCGCTCAGATCCTTAGACCCATTTTCCGATTTCCAACACAACTCTGAGAACTGACTGCTCATCTGCTGCCCATTATATCCAAACCCTTGGTAGGTGACAGTGTAACAATAAAATCAAATGTTATTCATATCACCAGTCAGTGTTTTTAATGTTATGTTTGATGCACACAAAGTGATCTATATAATCGTTAACAAGATAGCTGAAGTAGCTAATAATTTTCAGCTACCTGAATCCTCTAATAACTTGATGTTAACAGGAGGAAATTTAAAATTGGAAAATTAAAATTGTTAATAAAATGTTTTGGGGGAAAACATTAATAGAGCATTATTATAACATTATAGTCCAATGATATGACACATAAGAAAATCCACATTTATTATTTTATGCAAGGTGAACTGTATTTAAATATATTTTGAAATATGTCCATAGACAAAGCAAGTTTAGGCCTAAAACACAAATGTGCTCAGGACATTTGTTGTGTGTAGATGGTGTGTGTATTGTAAGATTCTGTCTTGCTGGTGAAGTGGGGAAGTGGAGGGCTTCCAGTTGAACATGGCTTCCCCACACCAACAAAGTAGAAAGGCACATGGGAGATTCGCCCATTTGACCAGCACTGCAAAGAGAAACGATTACAATAACAGTGAATTGCCTGACTTAATTTCAGGTGTTAAATATTCAAAGTAAACGCCCCGAAAATATTTTTTTTCTTAAAGGACAAGTGCATGTTTTTAATTTATTGTGAAACCTCTGGTTGCAGTATCCTGCAGTTATTGATCTACTACCTCACAGTTATATTCCACCATCAAAGTCCCGGTGCTGAATCAGGGATCAGCAGATGCTTTTAAAAACAGACCTGTATTTCTACCACACCAAAAATGTTAAAAAGTTTCCTAATGCACAGTGAAAACTAATAACCATGGTTGGCTTTATATGTATTCTATGTCTTTAAGTTCATGTCTATCTAGAGTCTAAATACTGGTCATTTTAGTAGTGCTTTTTTATCTGCCTGCAGATATAATTTAACCATAATGGATATATTATATATAAAATGTATTTGTTTAATAGGTGTCACTTTGAATGTTAGTATTAGTATACACACAGCTACATTTTTCACAATTGCTGCAGTTCTTGACTGCACAGCTGATACTGTTATGCCTCTCATACATGCTCACTGAAACGGTGGACATGCTCTTTTTTTAGGCTAATGGTTTTGGACAAATAAATTGTAATATTTTATAATAATTACATTTCATTGTGATGTTTTGAAACTGTCAATATCACACAAGCATCAACATATAATAAAAAAAATACTCACCACAGTGAGCAATGCACCATGCTGAAAGTGAGGCTGGAACTGCATCAGTCGTGGCTCTGTTCCGGCCTCCCCTTTCACAAAACCGCTAAAATAAAGTGCAAAGCAGCTATTTTAACACAATAGAAATACATGATTGCACTTTAGATAACAATTACAAGTAATCTGAGCCTTTTTCGACTGCTATGAGCAGCATTAAGAATAACTAGTCGAAAACCTGAACAATTATTTAAACATGCCATGTAATGGAATGTTTGTGATACTTTTACAGAAAGCATGAGCAAACTAGACCAAAACAAACAAACGAAATCTGAAAACTATGTGCTGCTTGTTTTTCTACATAAAATTTTGTTCTTGGTCTGTTTATTATTATTATTCTAGACTATAAACAAAAATCTGCAAATAAACGCTAGGATGGTGTAGCATACAACTGTTCAACTCTGTCTGATCAATTGCATTTTGGCTGTAAATAACTCCATTGCCCTCCCTAGTCCTTCAGCCAAAGCAGTAGAAAATGTGGTATACCATACTATAAGACACAAAGTACTCAGTATTAGAGATGGACACTAGCAGCAACAACCGTTTTCCTAAGCTGGTAAGCGGTTAGCTCCATATTGTGTTCACGAGATGCTAGGTGTGTAACGTTTTTTTGTTTTTTGAAACAAATACTTTTGTACGATATTGGCATGCATGTGCACACAGGACAGGAGTGACCCTGGGATCCTTTGAATCTAACTGGACCTTAAATAGTTCGCATTTAAATTAGATCTGCACTGCCTTTCGCTAAATGAGACTAAATCATTACGCTGCAGACTAATCAGTGGCAATACTATGGCCATAAAGTGTCTTGCCCCCCCCCCCCAACAAATCATGATACTCACCATGGAAGTAACTCAAAGATGGGGCTGGAGCGTGTTTTAAATACAGCAATGATGGCAGAATGAATTGAAGATTCTGCATTACCTGTTGAGAAAAAGTGAGAAAATATGTTATTTGAATGATATTTGTTCTATACCATTTCTTATTAATTTCTGGTAAATTAATTGACTGATATTTGCCAAAAGCATTTATTTTCTCTGAAAAGTTGGAAATCCAAAACTATTACAGTCAATGACTTCTCATTGAGACACAAAAAGGATCAGGAGAGCTTCCATTAGAAGCAGAAACTCCTCCGAATTAAAACTAGTACTATGATTTGACTTGGAGCATATTAAAAATAATTGGAAAAGTGGACATCTAGCAGGTGGGCAACAGAAAAAATATCTTAATGCTCTAACCTCTACTAGCCAACAGTCACCATCAAAATCTGTTTAAAAGTATTAAACAATACAATAATATTAATTTTAAATGATCAAGGATTTTCTTTTTACCTTTCAGAAGCACAGCCAGCCTCTCTCCAGTGGGATCCCAGGCAAGAGACTGAACCTCACCTCCAACTCTGATTAGCATAAGATAAGAATAATTGCAGGAAATATATTCATTCAAAAATAGAATCACGCACATCACATTTAGGTGAACAAAACACTACTTACATGAGGTCACCGTCAGGCTCACTGAAAGTAGTCTCACTGAGATCAGCCACCACTGCAGCAGACTTTGGCCCACCTAAAACAAGTGATATTAATTAGTCCATTACCCCCTGACTCCAATCATTATATGCCTTAAAAAATAATTTTCTAATGTCCTAGAAAGGATCAGATATAAGCTTTTAGTGTGAGATTAAGAACACATGAGAATACAACAGACAAAAGGAATAAGCTATTGGGGCATTAAAGAAACAAGGCATGAGCAACCAGGATTAGTGGAATGAGTGGAATCACAGCTCTGAATGTTCTGCAGTCTAAAAACCACCAGTGTCTCTTACTTAATTACAGTCCCCTCTAAAATACAGGAAAAGTATGGCTAATTCTTTCGTTTTTGCTACAGACTGAAGACACTTGTGTTTCAGATCAAAAGATGAATTTGTGGCTCCAATTAGGAACAGGCAGGGGTAGGCAAGTTCGGTCCTAGAGAGCTGCAGTCCTGCAGATTTCAGCTCCAGCCCTGAAAAAAAAACCTGACCTGCTTGTAGCCTTAGTAATCCTGAAGACCTCGATTAGCTTGTTCAGGTGTGTTTGATTAGGGGTGGAGTTGAAATCTGCAGGACTGCGGCTCTCTAGGACCGAACTTGCCTACCCCTGAACTAAGGCAAGTAAGCGTTATAATTTTCTATACTTCTGTAAACTGCTTTGAGACAATATCCATTGTTAAAAGTGCTACACAAATAAACAAAGATTTTTTCCCCTAACATTGCAAGTGTTGTAGTATAGATGATCGTAGACAGTAAAAGCAAACTAGTATTTATTACCTGTCATGTCTGAAAAAGTAAGTGCATAGATCACTGTTCCTCCCTGAACGCAGAACAGTAGTCTACTTCCATCAGGACTCCAGCACCCTGACTGGGAGTTAAATAAACAGACAATGCATTACACAAAGTAATACCTGTATGTTGAAATACACTCAATTTCTAATCTTTTTCTGTAGGAAATGACATTTCCATAATGAATTCAAAGTGTACATTTTTGCTATAATTAGCTAATCGGAATTGGAACAGAACCATGCAGGTAGCATGACCTGATTTGGTGAGACACTTGTACCAATTAGTATGCATATAAGGAAAAAAATGAAGATGTATAATAAACGAAGGGGCTTAGTTTGCTAAGTCAGACAGCAAAATATTTACTCAAGAATGTCTTTACTGTGAATGGCAATAACCATTAAACCCTCATCATTTAGCTTTTCAGATGAATGCAGTCTTAAAAGAATGTTCATATATCCAATTGAATGTGAGCTCTCTATTTTAGCTTAATAGCAGTTATATAAAATCATATGCATCATTAATGAATATCAACAGTGACATGATAGCAGTACATTCGTAAACAGAATTTTAAGTCAAAAAAAAAAAAAGTACGACATATTAAACTCAAGGCACTGGATCAATCAGCCAGTGTGGAAAAATCTTCACAATGTAGAACTCATAGCAGCTGGTTAAAAATCACCACTATTCTCTGAGTGTGATGCAAGTCAGACCTATGTCTAAAACAAAATCTAGAAATGCGTCAGTCTTTACAGACATTCAGTGATTAACTCAGAATCCCAAAAGTCTCTTAGTACAATGACCAATAGTATGCTGCAAAAAGAAGTCATAAGAACATAAGACAGTTTCCTTTCTTGAATCTCTTTCTTACTGTTAGGTATTTGATTTTTGGAAAATAGATATAGTCTATAAAATGGTTATATGACTAAGTAAAAGAAAAGGCAGGTAACATTAGCATTACATAATATGAATTTATACATTATTACACTGTTGTCAGCCATTTAGAACAGTTTATGACTTTGGAGTCCTATGGACTGCGAAGGATGCAGATTGGCTTTTAGTTTCAAAATGCATTCTGAATGACTCTTGGTTAAAGAAAATAAGATGATGAATGAATTAAGGAATATTATAATAAATATACTCATCTACAAAAGAAAAAAAAATGTTTCAGCCACTTATTCTTTGAGAAATTGACAGGTAGATCAGCTCCTCCATGATGGTACATGTGTCATATACCTGCTGTCACAAGAATGTTTGATGTGTTACCCAGCACAGTTTCAAGAGCATGGAGGAGATACTAGTGAGAAAGACTATTACATGAGAAGAGCTGGACAGGGCAGTTGTTGGACAACAAACCAGCAGCAAGACCAGCATCTGCTCCTCTATGTGAGAAGGAACAGAGCACTTCCAGAGCCCTATAAACTACTGCAGACTGCTGAAGCCCTGCAGACTACTGATGTGCATGTTTCTGAACAAACTGTCAAACAGACTCCCCGAGGGTGGCATGAGGCAGGGTTGATTATTTTATTTTCCATCGATGGTGGTCACATTTTGTTCTCAACAAATAATACAATGTATATAACAAACACTATCATCTTGAATATTCTGAATACGTACTGAGTTTTAGGCAGGTGTGAAAATGCTATAAAGTAAGAATGCTAACAAAAAGTGTTAATAGTTTATTTATCAATTAACAAAATGAAAAGTAAATGAACAGAAAAGTAATCCAAATTAAATCAATATTTGGTGTTATATCCTTTGCCTGCAAAACAGCATCAATTCTTCTAGGTACACTTGCACACAGTTTTTGAAGGAAGTCAGCAGGTAGGTTGTTCCAAACATCTTGGAAAACTAACCACAGAGCCTTTGTGGATGAAGGCTGCCTCAAATCCTTCTCTCTCTTTATGTAATCCCAGACAGACTCAATGATGCTGAGATCAGGGCTCTGTGGGTGACAAACCATCATTTTCAGGACTCTTTGTTCTTCTCTACACTAAGGATAGTTTTTAATGACATTTGCTGAATGTTTGGGGTCGTCCTGCTGCAGAAGAAATCTGGGGCCATTATCTGTCTCAGCATTGACGACACCATTAATCCTCACCAATTCTCCAACTCCATTTGCAGAAATGCAGCCTTAAACCTGCAAGGAACCTCTGCAATGCTTGACTACTGCCTGCAGATGCTCATTATTGTACCGCTTTCCAACCCTTCGGGAAACAACCTGCCTCCTGATACAGCCAAATATTTCCCCCCAGACAGTAGATGTGTGTACCTGGGTCTCATCGGTTTCTGCCAGTTCTTTGCTGATGGCACTGCTGGACATCTTTCGATGTCAAAGGGAAGTAAGCAAGATGTGTCTTATCTGCTGCAATAAGTTTCCTTGGCAAAAAGCTGTTTCTGTTTCAGTTCATTACTGTGTTTCACCCTACATATGAAACTGATAATCAATAACACCTGCCTGGTATAACTGGTTAATCATACACCTAATTCTGATCCTTCAAAATCCCTGACATTGTGCAAGCGTAAAACTGATGCTGGACTGAAGCCAAAGGGTATTCACACCAAATATTGATTTGATTTAGATTTTTCTTCTGTTCACTTACTTTTATTTTGTAAATTGATAAAAATAAACAATTTGAAAGCATTTGTCCTTTACAGCATTTCTTTACACCTGCCTAAAACTTAATAGGTAAGAGCCTTCCATAATTACTGCAGTGATGAATATATCTCAACTGGCAATAGGTTATTTAACCGTAACTAATGCAGTGAGTAGCTTCTCATTTCTTAAACAAACATGTCAGTAAAGATAAAAAAAGATGTCACTCTGTTTCAGGATGAAAACTACTAAAATTGTGTAGAGAACTGTTCAACGTATTATTTATTATTAAAAAGTGAAATTAAGAGCATTTCCACATGGACAATGCAAAGAGGACTAGAGGGATTGGGACACAGCAGCTGTGTAGCCTCAAGAAAACCACTTATCAATAAGGCTAAAGGTTTCAGCATAAAGCCTGGACTCTAGAGAAATGGAAAAATGTCATCTGGTCTGAAAAGTGCAGATTTACCTTGTTCCAAAGTGATGGGTGCATCAGGGTGAGAAGAGAGGTGAATAAAGTGATTCATACATCTTGCCTAGTGTCTACTGCTGCTGGCTGTGTTATGATCTAGGGTTGCTTCAGTTGTTCTGGTCTAGGTTCAGCAGTGTTATGTACCCAAAAAATTAGGTTAGTTGACTACCTGAACATACTGAATAACCAGGCGTTTTCCCAATTTGATTTTTTCTTCCTAGATGGCTGGCATATTCCAAGATGACAATACCCGGTTTCATCGTCTTACATTGTGTAAAGAGAGTTCCGGGAGCATGAAACATTTTCATACACAAATTGGCGCCCAGAGAGTCCAGACCCCATTGAGAATCTTTGTGATATGCTGGAGAAGACTTTACACAATGGATCGACTTTCCCATCAAGACAAGATCTCCAGACAGAAATACATGTTGTGATAAGCTTATTGAAACAAATGTGTGCCGCAAATCCTGGAAATACTGGAGTGTGTGACTTTTTTAATGGCCAGGCAGCATGTATGTGTACAAATATATGCAAAATATTTCAAATATTTATAAAAAATTGACATGTCTAAAACTGTCCTTTCTAAAAGCATCTTGTTTTAGATGGAAAAATTTATGCAATACCACACTAATTAGTCTGGCTTTGAGCACACTTTGGTTACTACAAAACCACAAGTAAGACTGTTTAAACTCCAGTTTTTGGTCAAGCGCTGGAAAGTTGAAAACACTGTACAAGAGCAGCTTTGATAAAATATTACCATGTGTCTTTCATCCAAACTTGTGTGCCTGTAATAACTGTAGTTTTCAATTCAAGTTATATAACTATATACAAAATTTTTGTTTCGATTTTATCTTATCTTCATTCAGAGATGCAGTTTAAAAATTTTTTACAATTGAATATAGTGTATATTTGTAATACATTGGTCAATTAAAAACGGACAAATTATTTCACTTGATCATGATGCTCAAAGTAACATACAGTGAATGAAACCAAATTATTTTACTGTATTATGCTGTATCTTACCTGACAACGCCCTTTCAGACATGGCCATCGTTCACAGGTCCACATCTTTGTCTCCCACACCCTATGTGTGTGCATGTGCACACATACACAGATTAATTTCTGTAAACTAGTCCAAATAATTTTACAGACATTCAAAGCCAAACAATTTAAAGAAAAACTAATTCTAATAAATAAAAAGCCATTGGCAATATTTCAGGATTTTTTCCAGTGTTGAAAGAACAGCAAATTTAATATTTGTTAAAATACTATGACAACAGAATGAAAACTTTGCTTTCATTGCTATGGTGAACAACTTCCAATTTCACATTCTAAAACACTTCAAAATCAAGAATATTCAAGCTTTAATCATATACAATTTTATGGTCCAAGACTAAGCGTAAATTACTGCAAGTGCCCAGAAATCAAAACACAGCTAAACATGTGCAACCTTAGCAATGCAGATCATTAAAAGCAGCTTAAAAAAACCAAAACTGGGCAGTTTTATAGATTTCTGTAACATCCTTGTCAATCTTCATACGTGTGCATACCTGAAAAGTGCAGATGGAGTGGCTGCCAACAGTCGGCTGCCATCTGGCGACCATGAGAGATTTGTAACTCCTCCACCTCCTACACGCTGCAGAGGAACACAGATTTCAGCAGCCACATTCCATACCTGAAGAGAAAACACCACAAAACACAGCTGAGCATTGGGATATACAAGACAATCATAATTATATAATTGGATACACCTTTAACTAAATCTTGTGAACATGGTATATTCACAATATCAATTAACAATTATAAAAATCTGATTTATTTTGATTAGAAATCAGCTGTTTAAAAAACAAAATACTGATGCATACCATCATAGCAGTGTCCACAGGAGAGGCAGATACCAGCAGAGAACCAGAAGGGGACCAAGCAATGGAAGTAACTGGAGAATGACCTGGATGAGTTAATACCTGAGCACAACCAGAAGAGGGCCTGTGTGTGTGTGTGTGTGTGTGTTGGTAGAAAGAGGTAGGGGAGAGAGAGGAAGGTTGTTCTTAACCAAGTTCTTCAGAATACTTGTAAATATTGACATAGCTATGATTTCTAAAGTGATGTCTTGGTACTCTAAATTGTCTTTTATTTGAGAATATTTTGATTCATTAACCATTAAAAAATAAGCCAAATATTAGCTTATGTACCTGATAGTACCATGTACATTACATTGGCATTACAAGAGGGCATGCAATACAGAACAGAAAAGGGTGCTCCTATGTAAAAAGCACGAAGGCAATAGATCACAAATAAATCCTGTGCTTTGCTCCTTAATTATAAAAAGAAAATATCATTGTGTGTATCTGTGAGCATCTGGCAGTACCGTGTCGAGAGTGAGTTTGGGTCCACATGCCAGATGAGTAGACAGGTGTGGCAGGCCACAGCCAGTGTCGACGCACACAGAGGTTTCCACTGCATAGCACTCACGCTCCTCTGTAGTCTATGCTTCAGAGTCGGGGTTATTGCACTAACAGATGGGGGAAAAAGTGCAAGATAAATACTACATAAACATTATTATTAGACAATCGCCATTCTAGTTTTCATACTGATTTAGCACCCTTAAAGATTTGCTGAATGTTATAGTTCCCCATCTGATTCTAATGAGACATGTTTGGTGAAGCAGTTACCAAACCTAGATTTTCCTTAAAATTAATATTAGACAATGTTACTAAACACCAACCAAGAGAAATGTTGCATAATACAAATACCTAATTTTACATAAACGTTTTAGAGTGAAATGAAAATTTTGTGTTTTTACCAATACCTTATTTACAGAGCATTTAGGCTAATTGACATTTTACCAAAAAATGTTTATACATGGTCTTTAAAAACTTGACCAGCGGTATTACTCCTAAATTACAGTTTTGGAAACACACTCAATAACAGTTCAAAATTTTCCTTTTGACCATTTTCTAAATGGAAGTGAAAATTTTGTCATTTTATGAAAAGTAAATAAGCAACAGGGTAACAAACATCTGCAAACCCTGTGCATGTATTCAAAGACAAATAATGTCATGATATTGTGATATTATGATATAGTGATATTTGATGCAGTCTTTGCAATAAATGCCACTGCTCTCATAGTCCTTAGTTGGAGGAGTCAAACCCCACACACACACACAACCCGGTGAGTGTACCAAATCTTTGCCATTTTCCGACAAAATTTGCTCAGGGCAGAATCCACCAGGGTAGATCCAACACCAGCAGACATGAGGACATGCAGTGGTAGAGGAGGGGAAAAAAATAGATGGTGAGGCCAGCTGTAGTCCAGCTTTGCAAAATACTGACCTGTTGTTGGGGAAGAGGTCCACCTGCACCTCACCACACCTGTCCCAGAACCAGACTACCACTTCTGGATGCACACACCACTCCCCTGGGCACATGGTCTGTCTCAGACTATGCCAGCTAAGGTATTCTGATGGCAGTAGCGATCAGTAAGACAAGTCATAAACGAACAGTGGTGAACCGGCGACAGGGTCATGGGTGGCCAAGGCTCACTGATGCACATGGGGAGTGAAGGCTGGCCTGTGTGAGCCAATCTAACAGACTAGCTTCTGTTGCTCAGACTGCTGAATGAGTTAATGCTGGTTTTGACAAAAAGGTGTCAGAATACACAGTGCATTGCAGTTTGTTGTGTATGGGGCTGCACAGCCGCAGACCAGTCAGGGAACCCATGCTGACGCTTTTGAACCGCCAAAAGTGCCAACAATGGGCACCTGCGCATCAGAACTGGACCACGGAGCAATGGAAGAAAGTGGCCTGGATGAATCACGTTTTCTTTTACATCACATGGATAGCTGGGTGCATGTGTCACTTACCATGAGAACACGTAGCACCAGGATGCACTATGGGAAGAAGACAAGGTGGCAGAGGAAGTGTCATGCTTTGGGTAATGTTCTGCTGGGAAACGTTGGGTTCTACCATCCATGTGCATGTTGCTTTAACACATACCACCTACCTAAGCATTGTTGCAGACCATGTACACCCTTTCATTGAAACGGTATTCCCTGATGGCCGTGACCTCTTTCAGCAGGATAAAGTGCCATGCCACAAAGCAAAAATGTTTCAGGAATGGTTTGATGAGCACAACAGGTTTGAGGTATTGACTTGGCCTCCAAATCCCCCAGATCTCAATCAATCGAGTATCTGTGGGATTTGCTGGACAAACAAGTCCAATCCATGGAGGCCCCACCTCACAACTTAAAGGACTTAAAGGATCTGCTGCTAGCACATTGGTGCCAGATACCACAGCACACCTTCAGGGATCTAGCGGAGTCCATGCCGATGCCGATGCCGTCAGGGTTGTTTTGGCAGCAAAAGGGGGACCAAGCCAATGTTAGGCAGGTGGTCATACTGTTATGGCTGATCAGTGTACTATGTAATACATTTCTAACTGAAGTGACTTAACTCATGGGTCTCAGCATGTATGAGCACATGCAATAAGGTATCTCTTTATTCCTGAAAACACCCAAAGACTGCATAAAATACTCTCCATTACCTCAAGAGCTCTGATCATTGCACTGACTAACTGTACTTACTCTCTGAACCCTTTCCCACTCTTTCACAATCTTTAAATGACAGTATTTCTCAACATGATTCAAATCCAAACTGAGGGATTCTCAATTTCTACAATGTCTACAGCAGCCACGTTTTCTTATGCAAATGGGAAAAGTCTCTTTTGTTTGAGTGTTTAATCACTCAAATACCAACAATGCTCAAGTATATAGTAAATGTAACCTTGACTATTTTCTAAATGGAAGTGAAAATTCACTTGTCAGGTTATGAAAAGTAAATAAGCAACAGGGTAGCAAACATCTGCAAACCCTGTGCATGTATTCAAAGACAAATAATGTCACAGTCATATCTGATGCAGTCTTTGCAATAAATGCCACTGCTCTCATAGTCCTTAGTTGGAGGAGTCAAACCACACACACACACACACACACACACACACCCACCCCGGTGAGTGTACCAAATCTTTGCCAATTTCCGACATAAAATTTGCTCAGGGCAGAATCCACCAGGGTAGATCCAACACCAACAATGTACAAGTATATAATAAATGTAACTTGTAAAACATCAAAATGTTCCAGCATTTGTTTACTTGGTGTACCTTTTAGAGTTGTAGATCTTGATCGAGTCATCCAAGAGGGCTACTGCAAACTTGTCTGTGTGAGGATGCCATGCAAAGCTTCGGATAGCGCTGTCAGACCTAAGAAAAACAAACAAAAAAAACTTGTACAGAACAACCAAATATACAATCTCAAAACTAAATTCAGAACACAAACCAGGTAACCATACATTTTGTATATGGATGCACATAAACGTACATTTATATACTAATATTTATAACTTCAGAAGAGGACATCCAAAATTTACATTTATTTTAAAAGAATTTTTTTAATTGTGTATTAAGTCAATTGTGTATGAAACTCACCAACCCAGTACTTGTGAAAATTCAGCGACCATATCCTCCCCACTTAGCTGATGAAAAGGAGAGTAATCAATTAGCAAAACAACAAATGAAGGCAAGGAAAAAAATGAAGCACAGTGTTTCTCACAGTGCTTACACAATCGCTTAAAAGCTTCTCAATAGTGTTTAAAGACTGTGTATGTCTATTTTTATGTAACTTTATAGGTTAACGTTACACAATCACCATACCAAAATACTCAACTGTGGAAGGTAATGTTCACTTTATAATGTCCAAAAAAAACTTTTTTTATAATAATAATAATTTCAAAGCCATATTTTAGTCAAATATTCCAAGGGTACTGAAATTATTTCAACAAACCTATGCTACCAATACACCAAAATGTACAACAACAGGCTGAGAAAGGAAAACATTAGCCAATTAAGACAAAGAGCTGCGCACTGTCAGATGTGGAAAAAGAGAACAATGAAATGAAGACATCCATCGCAGAAGAGCCAAAACACAGCCGGAACTCAAAGTCAGCCACTTGGGTACTGAGGGAAAAAACAAACACATACTTCAATACAATCAGGCTGAAAGATGAGAAAGGGATTAAACATCCAAATAGACTGGTCAGAACATTCAGCAATAAATCACACACCTTCTTCAGAACTGTTTGTGATTTCATCTAATAGACCTGCAAGACCAGCATCACGCCTATGAAGGGAGTCAAAGAACATAAGCAATATCAATGTCCTAGAGCAAAATCAGTATATTTAATTTAAAATAAAACTATAATATAATGTTTCTACCAGCTACTTTATCAAAATGTACACAATATCCCTTAGTCATTAAATCTGCTACTAAATTTCTGGATGAGGTTATGTGTGTGGGTGTAAGTGCATGTCTACCAGGCTCCAGCACTTCTCATCCACAAAGTATCTCTATGATCCAGGAAGGCTGCTTTGCTGCTGCTCTCTGGACAGCTGTGTGGTTTCAGAGTCTCCCTTGGAAAATGAAGGCTAGGAGGAGTCCAGTGCTAAAACATATCAGATATTTTGTTACTGTCAAAATGTTTTTAAACAGCTGCTATTCCATTTAAAATAATCCAAAAAAAAAAAAAGTTAAACCTACATTGCCCTTATTGTATCATTAATCAGTGCACACTGAATGGAAGGCAGGTTACAAGGTAGAGTGTAAGCTTTACCATCACTATTAAGTCAGGTCAAAAGTCATGTCACTAGAGTACAGTCACCAGGATTCATCTGCCCCCTGGAGAAGGCAGATAATGGTCTGCATATACTTATTCAAAAATCACAGTCCCACAATATCGAACAAAGCCAGCATTAAAAGCCACAGCAAACGCAACAAGGACATAACATCCAGTGCAGCAGATCTCTCTCTCACTCACACACAGTGCTAAGCTCAAAACACAGCCACCAGAAAACCTTGCAGAACAGCAAACCTCATACTGAAACAATAAGGCCCAGGCAATATCCAATTCAAAAAGCAGACACACAGACCACAGCATGGTCTACAGACTGCTGGCTGCTGTGCAATGCTGTCCAACAGGCTGTTCTGGAGGGTGAATTAGTTAGAAGTGCTTAGAGTCAGATGATTCAAACCAACTTAAAGCATTAGTGATTCTTCTGCATTGCCAATGTTTGAGTGGACGTAGCCAAGTTTAAAAACTTTGCTGCTGACAATAAAGCAGAATATCTGGAGACTAACCTGGCTGACACACTGGCATACAGAGTAATTCCACAGCTGTGTTTTACGCACATGTAAGGTACAAACATCACTTGTTATATCTCAGCAGAAAATGGGGGCTCTCTTCTCACACACATCTTTCTATTACCTAGTTCCCAGATGAGTAGCTGAATTTACCAATACTACCACCACTGCCGCCAGTGTAATATTACACATGCAGTGTAGACTACACATGGGTCTTATAGGCACCGCTTCTGACACAGCCACCGGCATCATCCTAATGAACAGTTCATAGGTAATACCCGTTGCAACACATAAGCTTACCTTGTACTCCAGACGATCAGGACTTCCATTCACTCTGCTCACACCTAACATTCAGTGCATTTTATCTTTCCTTTACAGCAGTAAACCATCTCACTGACTTACCAACAAACTCACAAACATTCACGTTTATCAAACTGAATATTTTCCACAAATGGAAGCTATTGGAATTGTAGTGACATTTAGGCTCATTTGTACTCCACTTCATTTCAGTTTAGATGGAAGTACCTCAGCAGGGATCAAATCCATTGAATGCATTGCAAAACCTGTGTGCTGTTTTTCTGTCAACAATTTTTGTGTTCATTTGCATGTCATTTAGCACATCACCTTAGTAAAAGCTCTATCTATGGCCAGGTTTTTGTTTTATCTGGAATAGCCTTCATTTAGCAGAATTCTTAGTAATACCTTGGTAACTTGAACCAATAGGCACACTACCACTCCAAAATCATCCGTAGAGTACAGCCATCCAGTATACTACATAGTATACAAGACATTATGTTTTGCCCTTTGTAGTAAATGTCAGGAGTTTTTGATCACTTGTGTGATCACCACTACCACAGAAACATATGTAGAGGAGAATGGTGTCTTCTACTTTAACTTTGGTATGAGACTGCCGCTGAGTCTGCTTTGATACAGACTTGGACAATGAACACATTAAGAGTTCATTATCACATTTTTGAAGGCTAAAATTGAATATGGGACAGCCTACAGCCCCAGTGACATGCGTGAACAAGGAAGGTAAGGCCTCAAGCGTGCCATTTGGGATTGGGCACATGTGGTGCTCTGGCCTTGTTTATTATAGAAACTTTCACAGAAGAAGTGAGCATTTCAATTCAGTATTGTACTTATATTTTAAAAATAAAATTTCAGATATAGTGACTTTTTGAGCAGATCATGTGCAACAGCCCACAATGTGGCTCCTAAGCCGATGTCACTGCTGGCTAAAGTCAAAAGCGCATTCAACTCATCACCAACTGTGTTGCACCTGTTTGAGGCTATGCTCTCAATGTCTCTAGTCAATGACACTGATCAATGTTCCACTAATTCCAATTACTGACCAGCATTACTCACAACAACCAATTAATGACTGCCATTGTTCATAATATATACCTTGTCAAAATTGCTAATAACAACCAATCCCTGACCACCACCATCATCATCTCTCCCTCCTGTGCAATTCCTTGTTTAAACTCTCTACTTGGCTATATTTACAAGTAATAAAAGTAAGTGATCCTATTTGTACCTTCATCTCTATTTCCTATTTTCTTGTGTTATTCTGAGGGGACAGCAAATTTACAGTTATATAGGCTGTACACTCACTACTTTACATTGTAGCAGAGTCATTTCTTCAGTGTTATATATATATATAATATGTATATGTGTGTATATATATATATATATATATATATATATATATATATATATATATATATATATATATATACATATATATACACACACACACACACACATGCACACATTTTTATACATATTCATATTTTCAACCAATTATGTCAATGCAATAATTATGGAATTTAGCCTATGCCGTCATCGGTCGACTTTTTTGAGCGTGTGTTAAACTGTTAAACTACGTTCCCCTGAAAAGTTTTGGCAAGACTTTCTCTGGATCAGGGGTGTCCAATCTTATCTGCAAAGGGCCAGTGTGGGTGCAGGTTTTCATTCCAACTGAGCAGAAGCCACGCCTGAGTCTACTGAAAGCCAAGATCAGTTGGTTAGCCAGTTGGAATCAGGTGTAGCTTCTGCTTGGTTGGAATGAAAACCTGTACCCACACCGGCCCTTTCCGGATAAGATTGGACACCCCTGCTCTAGATAAACAATAGCATTAAGGTCACCGTGTCACCTGTTTCTCGTTACACTCCGTTGAATTTCCCCACACGAGTTCATTATTTGCTTCATATAAAGTGACCTGTCCGCCGAGGCGCGGCAGCGGGAAGAGGGCGAGGGAACACATGCTTCTCACAGCAACCTGAAGACAAGACAAGCCAGTCTTATTACAGGCACAAACTGTTACACACAACTGTGTACATTACATTTATTCAGAAGACAAAATCAAAACACTCGTCTTCATTCGCGAGTCTTCGTGTACTATAACAGCTTGCTAGAGATCTAAACAGTAAATGTCATCTAATAAACCTGTTTAATTTACATAACCTGTTTCATATAGCGGTATCCGTTATTAGCCAGTTAGCTTCATAACTTGTTGCTAACTAGCTTCCTTAGCTTAAAAATAGTCCTACTAATGTCACAGGCAATGGACTTAGATTTGTATAAGCGTTTCTATTAAGTAATTAGAGGTTTTGTTTGTGTTCCTAAAGGCTTTTATAAATGAAAAACAAATAATCTGACAAACCTTCAACCGTGCTCCAGAAATCGCGCCGTGCTTTCAACTACGGCACACCAGTAGGGACAAACATTAGCAGCACGCAAAACAAATCAACACTGCCATCTGCAGTATGAAACCACTTAGCTTACACTGAGAGCTACAGAAAACGCTGAACGAAAGATTTTCATATTATACACTATATTGCCAAAAGTATTCGCTCACCTGCCTTGACTCACATATGAACTAAAGTGACATCCCATTCCTAATCCATAGGGTTCAATATGACGTCGGTCCACCCTTTGCAGCTATAACAGCTTCAACTCTTCTGGGAAGGCTGTCCACAAGGTTTAGGAGTGTGTTTATGGGAATTTTTGACCATTCTTCCAGAAGCGCATTTGTGAGGTCACACACTGATGTTGGACGAGAAGGCCTGGCTCTCAGTCTCCGCTCTAATTCATCCCAAAGGTGTTCTATCGGGTTGAGGTCAGGACTCTGTGCAGGCCAGTCAAGTTCATCCACACCAGACTCTGTCATCCATGTCTTTATGGACCTTGCTTTGTGCACTGGTGTCCAGTCATGTTGGAAGATGAAGGGGCCAGCTCCAAACTGTTCCCACAAAGTTGGGAGCATGGAATTGTCCAAAATGTCTTGGTATGCTGAAGCATTCAGAGTTCCTTTCACTGGAACTAAGGGGCCAAGCCCAGCTCCTGAAAAACAACCCCACACCATAATCCCCCCTCCACCAAACTTTACACTTGGCACAATGCAGTCAGACAAGTACCGTTCTCCTGGCAACCGCCAAACCCAGACTCGTCCATCAGATTGCCAGATGGAGAAGCGCGATTCGTCACTCCAGAGAACCCGTCTCCACTGCTCTAGAGTCCAGTGGCGGCGTGCTTTACACCACTGCATCCGACGCTTTGCATTGCACTTGGTGATGTATGGCTTGGATGCAGCTGCTCGGCCATGGAAACCCATTCTATGAAGCTCTCTGCGCACTGTTCTTGAGCTAATCTGAAGGCCACATGAAGTTTGGAGGTCTGTAGCGATTGACTCTGCAGAAAGTTGGCGACCTCTTCGCACTATGCGCCTCAGCATCCGCTGACCCCGCTCCGTCAGTTTACGTGGCCTACCACCTCGTGGCTGAGTTGCTGTCGTTCCCAAACACTTCCACGTTCTTATAATACAGCTGACAGTTGACTGTGGAATATTTAGGAGCGAGGAAATTTCACGACTGGATTTGTTGCACAGGTGGCATCCTATCACAGTTCCACGCTGGAATTCACTGAGCTCCTGAGAGCGACCCATTCTTTCACAAATGTTTGTAAAAACAGTCTGCATGCCTAGGTGCTTGATTTTATACACCTGTGGCCATGGAAGTGATTGGAACACCTGATTCTGATTATTTGGATGGGTGAGCGAATACTTTTGGCAATATAGTGTATGTTATTCTACAACTTCATAGCTTGACAGTTGTGGCGGTGTTAGCAGGTAAAACCAGTGCTTGAGAGTGACTGGAAAAATACCAGGTGTTGTTTTATTAATCTTCACTTGTCCAGGTAAGGCAAGCATGTATTCACTAAAGGCTCAGACAGGAGGGGAACCTAATGTGGTCTTCTGCTGCCCTCTAACATGCTCTACTACTGACTAAGAATGATTATTTTGAGTTACTGTAGACTTCCAGGCAGCTTTGACCATTCTGGCCATTCTCCCCTGACCAAAGCAGAACTGCCTCCAAGTGGGTGGTGGTGGTGGTGGTAGTTGTTGTTGTTGTTGATGTTGTAAGCACCATGCTGCAGTAACTCTAGAACAGAGTCTTCAGTCTTATTCACAAAGGGCAACTGTGGCTGCAGGCTTTCATTCCAACCAGACAGGTGCCACACCTGATTCCACTAGATTAATCAGATCATCTTGGTCTCCAATAAACTATTAAGTGTGCTCTTATTTGTCTGGTATGAAAGTCTGTAGCCACACCAGAACTTAGCAGATAAAACTGAAGCCCCCCTGTTTTAGAGACTGTTGTGTGAGAAATTCCCTAGAGTTCAGCAGTTTCCAAAATACTCACTCCAACACGTCTTTGCCATAGAATGTTGTTTCATGAATAGCAGTAACATTCAAGTATGCATACGTTAGGTTAAACATAGCCTGTTACACCAAGAAGCCCATTTGATTTTGAGCTTGAATTGCTGTTTGTGAGGAGTTTCACATGTTTTCCCTCTGTCCATGTGGGTTTCATAGGAATTCCTTGTACAGTTTAAGTGTTTTTTGTATTTCTTTAAATTGTTTAAATAAAGTTTATTCTATTCTATTCTATTCTATTCTATTTGTTAATTTCTTCCAAATTCTCATTGCTCATACATTGCTGGTTAATGGGGTTTATGTGTTCCCCAGGCCTATGAAAGGGTTGCACTGAACAATGGAAGTAATCATAGCTTTTCACAGTGCAGGACAGAGGGGCTAATGTTATTAACCCTGTATGTCAGGTTAGAACAAAATTTGCAGATCACATATATTTAAAAAAAAAAAAATAAATAAATAAATAATGAAAGTAGAGCAAAATATCCTCCATTGGAAAAGAAAGGTATATTTCATTTCTTTTTTACAGCCTTTGCTTAGGAAACAAGGTCACTGTGGTGCATTTCTGATGAATGGACATTGTCCACTCCATAATCCTCCCTTTTCCTCTCTTAGCTGTAACAGATGTAGTTATGTACGTCATAGTCATGATGGGGGGAAAAGTGTGATTTCTGTTACTTTAAATGTGGCATGGATGTTGGTGCCATATGGATTGGTTTGAATATTTAAGAAACGGATAATCACCTACATACAACATACAAGAGTGCCTAGAGTTTACACAGAATGGTGAAAAAACAAACAACATTGTTAATAAGTGAGGTCAGAGGAAAATTGAATGGTAATTAAATATACTCAGTATTCACAGGATAGGCTCTGGATCTTGAATAGGAGAAAGTGATTACTGAAAAGGAATGAATATTAGGTGCCTTAGGATTTTGGTGAAAGGATTAGTTAGGTGAGTTTCAAGTTTTTAATTTTGCTTTGATAAAAATATTGTATAATATAATTTTTACGTATTAGAATATATTTTGCAGTAGTAGCCAGTTTTAAAGTTTAGGATTTACATTGGAATTAGGCTCGTGTTTGGGCTGGTTATGAATAGTAATCATAATGCTTAATGTGAATGAAACCTGGCAACCCTGAAGACTAGAACCATTTCAGCGCTGCTTGGATTAAGGCACCATTTTGGCTCGAGCGTCATTGCGCCCCCTCGCGGGAGTGACGCGGCGGTGTGACGTCAGCTTCAGCACCGGACAGCTCATTCCCCCTTTTCTCCTCAGCTTGATCGACGAGGCCCCGTTTGCCCGATGGGACTCATTTTGACTCGGCTGCACTCACGCGGGCTCCTTAGAAAAAAAGGGGAGAAGGCAAGCAGAGAAGATACACAGAGAGAAACGACGCTGCAGCCGGGATCTGAGTAGAGAAAAAAAAATCTAATCCCACCCCTCACTTGACAACGCGACAACACCAAGCTCGTGAGATACGGTAATGTTTTATTCGCGAACAACCGAAACTATCAGTACAGCACCGCGTCTCGTCCGTGCTTCACTCGGATTAACAGAACGGCGTAATGCATTGAAGCATGACTGTGAAACGTGAGCGAATACGATGGGAACGTTTTGAAAATTTTACGATAAAATGTGTGTGTGTGTGTGTGTGTGTGTGTGTGTGTGCGTGCGCGCATGCGTGCATGTTCTCAACAGACATTGCGGCACTTTGCGCTGGCTCTGGAGCGCATGGCTGAATGATCTCACGTTGGCCATTAAGGCTTGTGGTTGGTGAAGGTGTTTTGTTTTTGTTTTTTTTCCCTACCGTTTTACGCAAATTCGCGATTACACAACGCGAGCTCATTTACTGAGGTATTGTTTTGGCGTAGACGTAAAGTGGACAGCGATGGTGCCAAATCACAGCGTCGTTGTTAGCGCTGCGGGAAACATTTAGTGTCAAAACACACACGCGCGCGCACACGCACACACAGGCCACATCATGTGATATGAAGGTGTGTAAGCTACTGTTTATGTCTGTAATCCACTACACTCGCGGCACTGAAGAAAGAGCATTGTCTAGCTTACTGTCCTTGATTGTTGATTGTGGTTATTTAATCAGATTGTTGAAATGACGTACGCACGGTTTTTACGTAGCCTCGTGGGTTTGGAGCATCGTACGGAAACACCGTAGCGTTCAGAGGACTGAATGATGCAGAACCATGTAGCGCATGATTCTTCTTCATGGAGCAATAAATGAGCTGGTCTAATTCTGACACTATAAAAATGAGCTGTCGATTAAACTAACTGGTGAGCCTGGTGTCAGAGCTACACCTAATGTCACATTCTTACAACTGTTATTATGATTACGATTATAAATATTATATAGACATTACAAAAGATTTTATTGATAATATAGTGATAATATAGCCACGGCATCGGATTTAATTAAATAAAAAACATACAGACTGTTATTATTATTATTATTATTATTATTATTATTATTATTATTATTATTATTATTATTATTATTATTAGCAACTCTAGTCCTGTAGGCTTCCTGCACAGTTTTGTATTTCCGTTTACATTCATGTATTTTTCAGACCTTTTTTTGTCTTTGTGGTAGTTTGTGATAGTAATGGGTTGTGTTATCATGAAACAATCTTGAAGCCATATGAAATCATATACACTATATGACCAAAAGTTTGTAGATGATCAACCATCATATCACATATGCTTTCTGAATATTGCATTCCAGATTTAGTCCCTCTTTGCTGTTACAACATTTTTCAGTATATCTGGGGATTTGTGCTCATTTAGCTACAAGAGTATTAGTGAGGTCAGGCAATGATGTTGGGTGAAGAGCTATGGGGTGCAGTCAGTGTTCCAGTACATCCAAAAAGTGTTCAATGAGGTTGAGATCAAGACTTGAGTTCTTTCACTCTGGCAAACCATATTATTGGGCTTGCTTTGCAGTGGCATTGTCATGCTGGAATAAGTTTGGGACCCTTTGTTCCAGTAAAGGAAATTGTGATGCTATTGCATACAAAATGTCCTAAAAATTTTGGCTTCCATCTTTGTGGCAAAAGTTTGGAGAAGGCCTACATATGGTTGTGATAGCCAGGTGTCCAGATGCCTTTGGCCATATAGTGTATGTATAAAATTTTGGGCAAAATATTCTGCTTCCAAATCTTAATGTTCAAGAGAATACAGGAAAACTGTACAGAGGACATGAGTAATGTTTAAGTCTGATGACAAGTAGAGCACAACAGAATACCCACGACAGCACTTAAAACCATGCCAACTAACTTCACAAATAGTATTTTTGTCCCTTTAGTCACTCCACTGATTGTCTCATTTCTTTTTCCAGGTATTTTGACATCAAACACCAGTGTTTTAGCCCTTTCGTGTCAACAATAAGGGCTCCAAATTTTGGGGTTTCTTAGATGAGTGTGGCTGCCCATGGCTTGTGTCCATGAGCAGTGTCCCTCCCCCTCCCTATCGGGATTCAGTACCCCAATTTCTGACACTCCATTTAGACGGCCAGACTCTGATGTGGCTGCATGTACCCCGGATACTGAACTCACCCCCACACAGTGTGTCCTGCGCAACGTATTGTCCATTGATCCTGTCGGGGATGGGACCCACACACGAGGCAACACTCCCACTCCTAGTGATGACCCTGCACAGTTCTCCAACAGTGTGCTAAAGCTGCATGAAGGTGGAGCTGAAGGGGGAGCTATGCGCAACCAGTCGGAGAGCTTCAGGCTGCAGGCAGGTGGAGGAGGCTTTCTGGAGGGACTTTTTGGTTGCCTGAAGCCGGTGTGGACCATGATTGGCAAAGCATACTCAACTGAAAATAAGCAGAGCCAGGAAGGTGAGTGAATCATGTGAACTCACATGATTGTTTGGCTGGTCAAAACTTTGATTGCTTTAGTTTTATTTAAGCTACTGCCTTAACCTAATGAATGAAATAATAAACTTTATGGATTTCTGTTGCTGAATTTTCATGAGTAGGCTTTTTTAATGGAAACATTTTTACATTTATGCATCAGTTTCTGAAAGTGCCTTGAGAAGTCCATCAGGTTAATGCAGACCTAGATATTTATTGCTATTTCCAAAATTAAAGCAAATACAAACAGTTCTTCAAACTCTTATACTAAGTCTGAGCTGCACTCCAGGTTTTCAGTAGTCATTATTTGGGCAAAAGTAATATATTAGCATAAAAATGGTTTCCTCAGAGTCCTGGGAGGTGCCCTTTGAGGAGATCTCAGAGCTCCAGTGGGTGGGCAGTGGGGCTCAGGGAGCAGTGTTCCTGGGCAAGTTCCATGGTGAAGAAGTGGCCGTGAAGAAAGTAAGAGACATCAAGGAAACCGAGATCAAGCACCTGCGTAAGCTTAAGCACCCCAACATCATCACATTCAAGTAAGTAAACAAATCAGATTGTGTGTATTGTTTGTTTCCGTAACGTTTTTACTGGCTTAATGTAGATCTAAGCATGTAGGCATGTACTTCTGATTCTGTTATAGATAATGTAAAGCAGTGTTACAGCAAAAAGCAATTACAATTAGAGAATCTTGAACAGTGTTATGTTGACTGCAAAGTGGTTCTGGGGAATTTTTTAAAATACTTTTTATGAAACATTTCATCTGTTGTGGATAATGGGAATGAGGAAGAGCAATAAATGTCAATACAGCATTATTTGTTCAATGATATTTTTTATTGAAAACAGAATAGATGGGTAGATGTCATTTACTCTACATTCAATGAAAATGTATGGTATTTTACATTTATAGGGGTAAAAAGTGATATTCATTCTTTCTTTTAACAGTCTTTTAACAGATGATGTAACTTGATGTACTCATCAAGATACAGAAATAGTTGTGTTAGTTTTTGCCAGATTATGATTTGTTGGAGTCTTAGAGCTGTGTAGTTTTTCGGGTTTTAGTTTCTTGATCTTGGCAATGTAGTCTGTGCTTTGTCTATGCTTTTTGGACATAATAAAAAATGATACACATTTCTTACAATTCTACACAAAATATAGAAATGTACATAAAAGATTATATAGAACTAAACACTAAATATTATATATTGTTTTGATAAAGTACAAAAGTCTACAACTGCAAAGTATTGATGCTTTAAAAAAAGTGAGGGAAAAGTTTCTGTCTTACATAAATCACAGTAAATAGTTTTTTTTTAATTTTGAAAAATGTATCCATTTTTTCAAGTACACAATGTTTCAGTTTTAATAATTTTATAATGAAATTGACTGATTGATAAATTCATGTGGCTTGGAGACCTTTTGTAGTTTGTAGGCATTGACTATCACACTTGTCACAATACCAGATATTCTTCTTCTTTTTTTTTTTTATCTAAAAAGGGGTCATAATATCCTTACATATTATCATTTTTTCTTTACTAGCGTACAAATTATTTGTAGAATATTTGATGTTTTCTTTTTTTTTTCCCTCTCTTTTTGAGGATTTCTTATAGCTCTAAAATGTTATATTTTAGATGTATATTTCATAGAGGAGCATGAATTAAGAAGACTGTTTGTCCAAGACTTTAGAACAGCACTGTATATATGTTTATAGGAAACATGCTAGCAGGTTTTTGCACAGTAATTAGGATTTTGATTCAGTTGTGTTCATTAAACGTCTGCACAAGATTGCACAAGAATTTGAACAACTGCTTTCATTGTCAATGAATAAATGGCTGTGAAAAACCTGTATAGTTTTTATGCATATCTGTGTTTGTGTATGTGTTTTAGGGGTGTGTGCACACAAGCTCCATGTTACTGCATTATCATGGAGTACTGTGCACAGGGGCAGCTGTATGAGGTTTTACGAGCAGGGAGAAAGATCACACCATCACTGCTTGTTGACTGGGCCATGGGTATTGCAGGTGGCATGAACTACCTTCACCTGCACAAGATCATTCACAGAGACCTCAAATCACCCAAGTAAGTTCTATATATATTGCTTTAGTTACCTCAGGACATTTTAATACTATGCATAAAAATCCAGAGACTGTTGCTGGCTGCTATATGTGCTCGTTATGCTGCCCATGCTTGGTAGGATGAAGAACATATGAAACATATTTTTGTATTTGGACAAAAATATGTCATTGAATCCCATATATGCGTACATCGATCAGTTATATGTTACATTAAAACCACTGATAGGTAAAGTGAATAACATTGATTATTTCGTTCAGTAGCACCTGTCAAGGGGTGAGATTAGGCAGTAGGTAAGCAGTCAGTTCTGTTGATGAAGTCGATGTCTTGGAAGCAGGAAAACTGGGCAAGTGTAAAGATCTGAGTACCTTTGAGAAGGGCTAAATTGTTATGGCTAGATGACTGGGTTAGAACATCTCCAAAATTGCAGGTCTTGTGGGGTGTTTCCTGGTATGCAGTGGTTAGTACCTGCCAAAAGTGGTCCAAGGAAGGACAATCATTGAACCAGTGACTAGGTCAAGGGTGCCCAAGGCTCACTGATGTGTGTAGGTAGTGAAGGCTAGCCTGTCTTATCTAATACCTCATAAGAGCAATTATAGTACATATTGCTGGAAAAGTTAATGTTGGTTATGTAAGAAAAGTGTCAGAACGCACAATGCATCACAGCTTGCTGCATATGCAGCTGTGTAGCTGCAGGCCAGTCAGAGTGTTCATGCTGACCCATGTTCACCATTGAACACATACAATGAGCACTTGAGCATCAGAACTGGACCATGGAGCAATGGAAAAAGATGGCCTGACATTCATGTAAATGTTACTTTGACATGCACCATCTACCTAAACATTCGTGCAGACCATGTACACCCTTTCATGGCAAACAGTATTCCCTACTGGCAATTGTCTCTTTCAGCAGGATAACTGCAAAACATTTTCACAAATGCTCTGAGGAATATATATATATATATATATTCCTTATATTATATATATATATATATATATGACAACATGAGTGGGCATAACACAAAGTGCCCACTTCTAAATCCATGAGCTCACAGACACCTATGATTGGTTAGTGTAACTATGATTAATAACAAAGAAAAAGTATGCAACACCTCCCTCCCTAAGAGTATGGCAAATTATGCTCTCTTTGACTTGCCCCACTTAGGAGCCAATCCTAGATACTGTATATTTGAGTATGGACATGCATTCTCATTTGTCTCAGGCAACTCAATGCTACACAGTGATGATAAATTATCATTGTAAAGACTGTGCATCTGTCAGTTAAATCAAGTGATAAGTATGGGAAATTGGTGACTAAAAACACAGATTCCTATTTACAAATGTGTCCAGTGTGGTCTGAATAGTGTGAATAGTCTAAAACACAGAATCTGTTGCACAGTTATTATTGTTATTAATACTGTAACATTGTGATGTAGTAATGTGTAGAAACACTGATTTATAGACTCCAAGCATATTGGGTTGCATTTTATTCATGAAGACATTTGCACACACATTTCCTGGCACATGTTTGACATGGGAGCAGCAATCAAAAACATGCCCTTTACAAGATTTGCTCACATCCTATCTTGTCTGGTTTTATTTCTGTTAGTATGCTGATTACCCATGATGACCTAGTGAAGATCTCAGATTTTGGCACATCAAAGGAGTTGAGAGATAAAAGCACAAAAATGTCCTTCGCCGGCACCGTGGCTTGGATGGCACCAGAAGTTATAAGAAATGAACCTGTCTCAGAGAAAGTGGATATATGGTGAGCATTATTGGCACTTTTTTTTAAAAACATGGCCGAGTGAGTGTGGGTCAGTTAAATAGTGTGACAGTAAATGATGGAGTGGGGTGAATGAGACTATGAGTGAGTACTACACACACACACACACACACACACACACATATATATATATATATATATATACTTATATTTCTCTTTTCTCTTTCCTCCAGGTCATTTGGGGTGGTTCTCTGGGAGATGCTTACAGGTGAAATCCCCTACAAAGATGTGGACTCTTCAGCTATTATCTGGGGAGTGGGCAACAACAGCTTGCAGCTGCCTCTGCCAGAAAGCTGCCCTGACGGCTTTAAGATCCTCTTAAAACAATGCTGGTGAGTGTGATCAAAATGATAGAGAACATCTGAGAGTTGCAGATTCATTTCCTATGATCTCCATTTACTGATTCTGGAGCATGCAATTTTCTAAATGAAATGGACCAATAAAGTGAGCCCTTCTCCTTCACAATGGTTTTGTTAATAGCTACGTAAATAAGTGACACTCCTTGTGTAACTGTGTAACAGAGAACTGAAAGGCTAGGATTTTGGGAGAATTTCAAAGACAGGAAAAATGACCAAATTTGAATTAATGTTATTATTCAACAGTTATATAGACACAGCAGTTTTGGTCCAATAATTAGAAAAATGGTTTTCCAAGAGTGCTGATATTTAGTATAAATTAAGTAGTTTTTTTTATCTGTGTTCATGACATGACATTGTAATTCTAGCAATAGTTTGTTAGACTGAAACTGTTATTACATTTACTGTCTATTAGTCATTTTGTGCATTGGTATGTCTACATGCAAAGGCTCCATCCAGCTGTGGCATTTATCCAGTAGTGAGAATGTAAATAAAAATCAAAGTAAAGCTAAGTAAAGTCTATGCTAACGGTGACATATGTGCAGGAATTGCAAGCCCAGAAATAGGCCATCATTCAGACAGATTCTGCTGCACCTGGACATTGCCTCAGCTGATGTGCTATCCACACCACAGGAGACCTACTTCAAATCACAGGTAACACACCCATGCAAGCATGCAGATATAAATGTACCTGTTTCATTAGCAATAAAAGATCCTTTCTGTGTTGCTGCATCTGCTTCATTGTACACATGGTGGGTATAGGCTGAATGGCGTGAGGAGGTCAAACAGCATTTTGAGAAGATCAAGTCTGAGGGAACATGTCTGCACCGGCTAGATGAAGAGCTCATTAACCGTCGCCGTGAAGAGCTCAGGTCAGTACCATGGCAACAGCAAACATCAAATTCATTTTAAAATCCTATTCCATTCTACCACTACCATCAAGATCTTATGGTTATTGCTGAATCAGGGAATCAGGAGTGCTTTTGTTTAATCAGTGTTCATTATCACAGTCATAGGGCAGAAGACTCTAGATGGGTGCTAAATGATATACTACATGCTATGCTCTTACACTATGCTTACACTATACACAATGTACTCTACCATCTAGAGTATATGTTTTAGAAGGGTTGTATTGTCTCCAGTGGTAAGCTAACTTTTTTATTAACCAGAGACATAAGCTTCCTAATCACTGGAAAATGATGTCAAATGTACACTGGATGTGACATTGTTAGCTTTATCAAAAGTGGTGAATTTTTAAAATGTTAAAAAATCACATTGGTTAATTTAAAAAAACATTTTCAAGATGTCTTCTCCAGTGGAGTGTTGTAAGCCATCTTGAAAATATTTCTCATCCAGCATCAGCACTTGGTAGCCCCACCCCTCTTCCACTAATAAGCAACGCTGCAGGCATCGAGTGTGTAAAGTGTCCGACATTCCACACTTAGTTTTTTCAGTTGAATAAATGCAGGTACTTAAAATAAACCTTTTTGCAATTTGGGATGCTCCGTCTGTGAACCATATTTATAAGTGAATAAAATATTGAATAAATATGTGAATAATATAAAATGTATAAACTATTATTACTAATGAATAGGACAGGTGGCACTCGAGCTGCTGTCTGTATGAAATTTCTCATGTACTCTTCATGTCCATGAGCACTTTCTTTGGGTTACTTCTGCTTCCAATAGGCCAAAACTATGTTCCAGAGAAACACCTTAAATGAGGGGCTCATTTCCAAATAATCCAATTTTTCTCTGAGCTATTTTATTATTTTTTTTAAATGCTCAACTGAGTAAAATTTCAAATGTGTTTCAAAACAGACATGCCCTTGACATCAGAGAGCATTATGAGAGGAAGCTGGAAAGAGCCAACAACCTTTATATGGAACTGAGTGCTGTTATGCTACAGCTAGAGCTGAAAGAAAAAGAACTGCTTAGGTAAAAGAACACACACACACACACACACACATTATTTCTATATTAAGTACATCATAAGTGGACATCATTAAATATATGTAATATGGAACAAGTATTAGTAAACTTTAGATGCATGATTATTGATGGGTGTGGATGGTATCAGGGGATCATGGTGGTTAATGCTTTTGCCTCACACCTCTGGGGTTGGGGGTTTGAGTCCTGCCTCCGCCCTGTGGGAATAGAGTATGCATGTGATTTAGGGGTTTTCTCTGGGATCTCCAGTTTCATCCACCAATTTAAAGACATGAGTTTTAGGCTGATTGGCATCTCTAAATTGTGTGTAGTTTTTGATTGGGAGTGTGAGAGTGTGTGCAGTTTTGCCCTGTGATGGGTTTTTAGATCATAATACCTAAAAAAAAACACAAAGACAAAATTTGAGCATATGTCACAGTACCATAATGTAAAAAAAAAAATCTTTCACAAATCTGGTACCTTTCTAACTTAAATGTTGGCATGATGGTTTCTGAGAAACAACAATAATAATAATTAAATGTAATAAATGTTCTGGCATAATCAATATGGTTATGCCATATGGTTCATTTTCTCCCAACCCATAAAAATACACAACTGTGTTTACAGAAGGGAGCAATGCCTGGATAAGAAATATCCTGGGCTGTTCAAACACCATCCTTCAAACACAGTGGATAAACTCATTAAGAAGAGGAATGTACCCCAAAAGCTTCCATCGCATGGCAAGAGGTGAGTGCTGCTGAATGTAGAGGGATTTCTTTGTTCTCTTGAGACATTTTGTGCTTTATGTGTCTTTGAGATTTGTGTTTTTGATTGTAATTGAAGTTTCCAACTTGAAGACATGAACTTAGCCCTGAATTAATCCTGTTAATATTGTGTTGAATACCTGGAGTGGAGCAATGCTGGCAATGGAGCTTTGTACTCACAAGTGTATAGTGATAAATGGCACACATGCAAAAAGATTTTATGGCAAAACTGAATTACAGTTGGTGATGTTCACAAAACCCCATAAAGAGGTGAAAGAAAAGGAATTTTTCATAGGCAGACTTAAGATATTTAGATTCAGGTTTATATCAATAAAAATAACTATCCAAAATCTAAAGACAAATTTCTAAACATGTACAATAGTGTGAAATGAAAATGGTTTGTCATGACAAAAAAGATCTTTATAAAATGAATCGTTCTGGTTCTTGTTTGTGACTGGCTGAACCACACTCAAAGCCATCATAAATTACTCTTTACACATGTGACATCATTACATCAGCATTACTACATCAAATAAATTGCTTAAAAATATCCAGAAATTTGATTTATAGGGCAAGTGTTGATGAGTGATTGAAAGAGATGGACAGGATGGGGAAGATAAAAAAAGAAAGGAAACACGTTAAACTTAATGAGTGAGAAATTGAAGAGCTGCATTTTACATTTGTTATTCTAATAATCCAATTCATGTGGGGGGAAAAATAGAGTATACAGTTTGCCAGTGCGTTAACATACAATAATACACCAGACTACTTGTTTTTGTTAGTTACATGGTCAAATATGCATCTGAGACATATGATGAACCACTTCCTCTTTCAGTAATGGTGATTGATATCAAGCTAAAAGGTATTAACACCACCTACTAACCAAAGATGAACCGTTTATAATTAGTATGTTGCTGCATCTGAGTGTTGCTTGGCAACAATTTTGCTAAATGTAGATGAAGGTCTACATTGTTTGATGGAAGAACAATTATTTGTTCCTTGTTCTATTATTATTATTATTATTATTATTATTATTATTATTATTATTATTATTATTATTATTGATTCTTGGGGCCTTAGCCCTCTGTAAAAAGGGGAAGAGGGTTCCTTAATTAAAGCTAAATGTTCCAGTAACCTAATGCAAGCTCAGTCAACTTATTTACACAGATCTTAATATTCTCCTTCCTTATAGCTTTTCATTTGTCTTAATTGAACAGCTAGTTTGCCTACAGTATTTATGTAAATAGATATAGAATGTGTTTAACCTTTTTTCCATATTAAAAATGTTTTAGTAATTCGTGTTTTATTAATGACACTATTATGAAATTACTAGGTTTCACAAAATGTGCACAACTGAAGTTAAGCTATAATTAAAAAATAAGCTATTTTACACTTGATGCCATAGTCCATATAATTGTTCTGTGTGTACACACTCTTACAAACAATTTATGAATACATTTGTTCATATGTTTCCTATGTGAAACTGTATATAATTGTCACAGTTTTTCCATAGAACATTTAGGACATTCTGTGTCTTTGTAATCTTCAGTTCAGTTCAGTTTTATTTGTATAGCACTTTTAAAATGAGACATTGTCACAAAGCAGCTTCATAGAAATCCTGTCAAAACAAAAACATCACAGGAACAGGCAGTTGTTGCCTGTATTGCAGGCGGGAGTGGGCGATTAGTTTTGAAGCTTGCAGAATCAAAAAAAAAGGCCACATTCTTTAAAATAGGAAAATGTTATGCATGGTGGGTTGCTAGCATGCTCATATATACCGTGTTCATTAATTCAAATGTTTCTCTGGATCATAATAGGTTTAATATGGCTTAGTGGTTTAGAACATGATTGGCCTGATTGCTTTGGTGTATATCACAGGTGAGCAAATGTAGTGGCTTTTTGTCTCTTGATTATGGAGCAGGAAGGAGTGGTCAAACTTCATGCAGGGATGAAATAAAAAAAAGTCCCACACACACCCACACACTTCTAGCAGATCAGTTAAAGCAATATGTTGTATCTTATCCTCAAAGTTTGGACTTCAGTTATTGACCGATTGCATAATAAAATTGTAATGGCTATTTGTTTAAAACTTCTTTACTTCTTTATTTTTTCATACACAGACCTGACCTCCTAAGATCAGAGGTCATCCTCCCTAAAATGGACCCTGGTGTGGTGCAAGTGACAGTTCCTTCTTGTGCTAATCGGACCTCCACTTCACCAAGTCGTGCCCGGAGGGTTAAAACACGGCATCGCAGGGGGGGGCGAGGAAGCAGTGGTGATCTCTCGGGGCCCAAACACTCCGCTGGTACCTCCACAAGAGAGAGAGAAGCGGCGCCCAGTGCAGTGCCCATTGGTTCTCCAGCAACCGATCAGACAGTGGGCACTGCTTCAAGAGGAAGCCAGCTGGAAACACCCCCACTTAAACTGTCCTCCTCCAGCCCAGACCTGCTTTGCTCCACCCATGGAGCTGAGGGTGGAGCCAGTGGTGGGGCTGGAAGTCTAAGCGTGTGTGAAGGGCTTGTTAGCGGAGTCCGAGGTGTGGCTGAAGCCGCTGTGGGATTGGATGAAACTCCGCCACGAAGCGACACAGCAAGTGAGGATGCTGCATCGCTCCCATTCTCAAGCAGTCCAGATTCACCCTGTTGCGCAAGAGGTGTGGCTGTGGGACGGGGACACTCTCTTGGGGAGGAAAGGGAGGAAGGAGCTGGGGCAGTGCGATTGCCAAGGGGAGCCAGTGGCAGTCATTTGACTCCATCAGCTATACTTTACAGAGCAGCTATTACCCGCAAGCAGGTGTGTCACTTCCTCTTACTCTTTCTCACACATGCTTAACTATAGGCTAATGTATACTAATCAGCTGAATAGTAAGAAAATAAATGAAAGTTTGTGTACATTGTGTCACACAGCGCCGTGGCGTGTCTTCAGAGGAAGAGGAAGGAGAAGTAGATAGTGAAGTGGAACTGCCAAGGAGACGGTAAGTGAAAGCATATTCATGGCTTTGTAAATGAAAACACTAATGCTATTTTCACATATACAGTGATGTTCACACTACAGCAAAGTTGCCGGTCACTATACTATGAAGTCACCACTAGGCTGTCCTACCATTGCTTGCCAAAGTTAATAACGTTTAGCAGCCAGTGGCATAACTAACATTCCATGTGACAACAAATCGCTTTCTTTCTACTAAAGTGAAACATACTGGAGGAAAAGCATTTGTATATAAGCATCATATCATAACAAATAAAGGAGTAGCAGTGTGTGCTCTACTGTCTTCACTCCCATTGGTAGTAAGCTAGTAAGTAAGTAAGCTAGGTGGACAATTTTAAAGAATAATCGATGAATGTAAAGTGTAAAAGCTTCTTGTAAAATATCACAAGGGTTCTCACCTTTTTACACTTAAGCTAAAATGGGCAATACATAATATATTTAATTAATTTATGAAAATTATGTGATCGCTGTAGTGCAGGTGTGTCATTAAAAGTAATTATTTTCATATTCACTGAAGAAATTAAAGCAATTAAGCCATGTGGTTGTCAGTACAATAAAGAAAAAATTTGCATTTGAGTGTAATCATTTACCAGTCATTCTGGTAGAATCTGTAAGGATTTACATGATATGGGTTCTATTGTGTAATGAAAGTATCTAATCCACAGTAAAAGTACTATTATCTTAACATTCTGACGTCAGATTTTTTAATGATTAGTTTCCTGACATGTCTGCCTTGTCTTCAGACGGCCAACTAGTATATCCAAGTGCCAGTCGGTGTCCACCTTCAGCTCAGAGAATTTGTCTGTCTCGGATGGAGAGGAAGGCCATACCACTGACCACTCTCACAGCGGCACACCAGATGTGGTCAGCACTAATACAGATGAACGGCTGGACGATCGAAGTGATGATCTCATCTCACAGGGCTCTGAGATCCCCGCTGACATCACAGACCCTGCAATCTCAGAGAGGGAGGCTGCTGCTCTTGAACAGGAGAGAGCAAATTTTGATCTGGAACAAAACATTTTAGAGGTGAAAATTTAAGATCCACCCACGATATGAATGATCTCAAGATGAAGTACATGTATTTATGGGGGCTTTATGATGTCACTATCAATTGTTTAAAAATTCAGGAACCCTCACTAATCACTTAATCTGTTACATGACTAAGTGTTACTTGTTCCTTGTGAAAATGCCTAAAATGCAGCATGTGGAATGATTTGATGACTTCATCATACAAAGTTTTGTGTAAATAGTGAGGCATGATCACTTGATTAGCCTGTTTGCATTGCAGCTCTGGCTCTGCCTCCTCCCTCTGTGTATGTGGAGTTTGCTTGTTCTCCCTTCTATGGGGGTTTCCTCACTGCTCAATGCAAGAGATTTCCAGCATCCCCATTTCTGTTTGATTTGGATGCTTAAGATTTATCTTTTTGTAAGTTCTACTTTATAATGAAACCAGCTTTGTGCTAAATGATCCTGGTATTTGGCAAAATGCATGAAGCCATTAACCTTCACATGAAACCATATATGCAGAAAAGCACGAACATTTAATATTTCCCAGTGCATATCAGATGCTGTATCTTTATATGCAGTTCCCAGTATCCTAACAACATGCTAATGATTTTCATGGGCAAAATGTTTGAGCTTTATCTCATCTGGCCACAACACATGATCCCATTTGCAGGTCTAATAATACTTGCAATAGCTGCAGCACTGTGTGGGTTGTTCATAGGAAGGAGGGTTTTTTTTCTTATTGTAAACCTTCCAAACTATTTTTATAGACATGGTAAATCTGGTCTGGTCTTGTCAACGACAACAACAGATAAAAAACCTTTTTAAAGAATCTTTCAAGGATAACAATAAAATTCGCATTATTTCACACAAATAATAACAATAACAACATTGTTGTTGTTTATGTCCTTTGGCGACTTCATGTTTGGGGTCGCCACAGCGGATGATTCAATCTACATATTTACTTTGGCGCAGGTCGTACACTAGATGACCTTTCTGACGCAACCCTCCCATTTTGTCCAGGCTTGGGACCAGCACTGAGAATTTACCCCTCAGTGGCTGGGTTGGTTCCTTGTCCAGGAATCAAACCTGGGTCACAGCGGTGAGAACATAGGATCCTGCTGCTGGACCACATAATAATAATAATCATCATAATAATCATAATAATGTATATATGAAAATATTAAAGATAGCAATCATTTTAGTTTACTATGAATGCAAAAAAAATGCGTTTTCATTAACCTGAGATAATATGAAAAGAAAAATATAAATATCTGGAGACCATTAATTCATACACTAATTACATTGCAATTTGTAAATTTCAGTGCTAATTATTTTATAGAATGAACAAACAAATGTGAATTCATTTTGATGTCTGAATCAGCCGAGGACCACTTTGATATTATAATGCGTACTGTCCTGCAATATTATAATGAATTGATATTGTTATGGAAATACTCACATGTAAACTGACATAATTGTTAAAGGAGATTTATTATATAGCATTATTCATACAGTATTTGTAACATTTGTGAACGTAATCAAACCGATGATTACTAGCTAAACAGACCTCCTTTTGCTTTCTTAGCCTTCAACTTTTGGACTTGTTTTTTCAAACATTATCATTATTAAAAAGAAATGCACAGAGCAGATGGTTTTAAAATCATATAAAAATTGTATCTTTGTGTCCCCCTGCCAGACCCGGGCGTTGTGTGAAGATTCAGATTGTGACAGTGCTGAGCTCGACCAATCGGGGAGTGGAGAACCAAGTCGCCCCCCAAGTGCAGGAGGCTGGGGTCAGGGTCCTCAGAACTAACAAACATGTGCATACAAAAACACCCAGCCCTGTGCATTTGTAAATATTGTATATATATATTCACCACAACACCTACCAGCACACTTCCTCATTTGTAGTATCACTAAAACACCTGATACACCAGACATACACTTTTACACAAACACCATGAAATTGCCTATATTTGGGCCTGTAACAAACTGGTGATGCAGAATCAATTAATTAAAGAAAAAAAAGCAAATATTAGCCATTTTAAGAACATACTTTTACAAGCTTGTCATGATGTCAATGAGATTCCAAAGACCAGGGCCCCATTCTTTGTACATGGCTCACATATCAATTAGAATTTGGAATAATTTGAAATAATCTGAAAAATTTTAATTTGGTTACTCAAAGCAAGTTCAAGGTTACAGGTGTTCCTTCCGTTTACTAATCAGCTCCAACACATACTCATAAAGCTTGAAATAAATTACAGTCTTATCTGTAGTTGTACTTACATATACCTATTATACTTGAACTCATTTATGTCTTCAACAAAAATAGGGCTACACACTTTTCCATAGATAATGATTATGAAAGGTGCTGACTCTTATTATCTGGAGGCATTATAATAACACATACTGTCATCGTCATATCTACATCCCCTATACATGTCTATTCCTGTCTGAAATAATTACTGCTTCATTTCAACCACTGAGATTTGATAGTGATCTAAGGTTACTCTGTGGGATTGGTGTGGGAATTAAAGAGTGCAGGAAGGAATGTTTGAAACTAAGCAGGCAAGAACAAGCAAAGCAAATAATATATTAGAGTTATAGAACAAAACAAAGTGTTCCATGCAGAATACACCTTTATTAGCTAGAAATATCAATGCTTTTTACCAGGAGTGGCAAAAATTTTTTTTAGCTCACTCACTACAACACGCACATAAACACAAATAATCCTATTTAGCATCTGTTTCCAAGTCTTCAACATATATCCCTCACCGTCTCTGACTTTGGGCCTCATTTATGAATCATTTAAAGTTGTGTGTATAAGTTCTTGTATGCCAAACTAAAAAAATCCTGTCAGAGTTACAAAAGTTTTGGTAACGCTGATTTTCTTTTGCTGTTCATGTCCGCATGCATAATTACCCTTAAATTACTATGCCTGCTGCCAACACAGCTGAGTTATGTCCACAAAACCTGATGAAAGGCAAAGCTCATAGAGAGCTGAATGACAAAATGACCAAATGTGAAAAGAGCACCTCTGTCCTATAATGCAGCTCAGCCAAGGCAGCACCTTCTATAGACACACACTTCCTCTTCTCTTAGGGTAGCATTACTTTCGTTCTAATTGACTGGTTTATCTCATTTGAAATTCATTTATTTTTTTTGACTTTCATTAAGGTAATATAAAACAAGTGAGTTTCACAGAATTTCGTGCAATTGACATAAATTGTCTATTTAAACTATTTAAACTATACAGCATAATCCATACAAAAAAAAAAACTCACTCCAACTTAATCAAGGTACACAGTAGTCTCCTTACACAAATTCTAATGTTTTTCCAAACTGGACTTTCGGTGATATCACTTTGCTAGTGTAAATGCAAACTATTTTCAAGTGAAATGCTTGCATGCACATTAATAAATGAGGCCCAATGTTTCTTTAAATGAAAACTTCCATCAGAGTTCTGGACTACAGTTCTATCTTTAATGAGTGGATCAGCAGGAGGTAGTTATTCAGTTAAGTTGTAGTTATTCCTAGCAGAAATATTGTTTTAGTTTGCTAGGCAATGCACTAATTACTGCTCTAAATAAAAGAGATTATCATTGCAGCACCCCACAATTGAACTGTGTTCACATGAACACTACATTTAATACTGAACTGTCCTTACATCTTGGCTTTGTTGATATCATCTTTGCCAGTTATTGTCCAATTGGAATGTCAGAATATTCTAGTTCTTGTGCTATTGCAGTTGAATCATCCAGTATACAATTATTTCAAATAAATTGCTCTGAAAAATGAAAGAGCTAAAAAAAAAAAAAAAACCCTTGAGGCTGAACAATTCTCTGTCTGAGTAGTGCTGTATTGTTTGTCAATATTATTTTGTTTGCTTTTTTCCTTTAGCATTTAGAACAGTTGGATTGAATGCGGATGCAAGAAATGACCTTTGCTATTGTCAGCTACCTTATGTCTAAATTTTTTTTAGATGCTTAACCTAACCCAGTAATGTTTTATTCATAGAACACACTAACATGGCTAGCTACTTTTTTTTTTTACTTTTTACTTTTCACAGCACACATGATAACAATTTTGTCCAAGTGTAGGCTAGGAGTTAGACAAGTCATCAGCACAGCTACTGCTTGTTTCATGAGTTGAGTAGGCCTTGATTTTTTATTTCTGCTGTAAAGCAGTATTTATGGTTTATAGATTGGAGTTGTTTTAGATTCTTAGATATTAGATGGCCCTAGTATCTCAAATTTTCCTCTAGAATTCCTTTCTGGTCATGTGCTTCCATTATAGTTGTCAAAATTATTTGTAATATGCTTTTCCTAACACAGCTCTAAACTTAACCCTAGCCTAACCTTAACATAGATATAGCAATGTACAAAACTTTTATGTTAAGTTACAGTTTCACGCTAGTATTTTTGACCCGTTCCACTAGAGGGAAAAAGCAAAGCACACTTTAGGCTATAAGATTTATGGAACCTCCGTCATATTCATATAGGACTAAAGCTCTTGCTTTTGTCATTTCTAAAGCAGAGTTCTTTGCCAGTTTTCTGAATGATACTAACTGAGACAGCATGAGAGATTTTCAAAGTTTAAAAAATTTTGCCCTTGACTTGTCTTTGTGAATTCACATGAATTTTGACATGAAATATGAATTTCTTACATGATATATGCTTATGATAGAAAAGCATGGCTTATCACGAACAATCTATAAAGAATGGGGCCCAGGAAATTGCCACGGAAAATTTACAGATATTTAGAACACATTTTTTGAATGAAATTTAAATAAAAATAGATAATTTGGGAATTGAGGATTGGATTTATTCACAACAAGATGGTATTGGTATCTGGCCAACTAACTAATGATAGACAGGAAACATGGCAAATCTAATACAAGAATGCAAGCATGATAACGTTCACCAAACTGAATCAACATTCAGTTAATCACTGAATCACTTAAGTGTCATTTCAGAATCTTAACTAAGGAGCAACATTGAATTAACATTCAGATATTTTTCATCTTCGTATTGCCTCCTGATCTTAAGATTTTTTTCCTTTAATAGGGACATGCAATATGTACATTACAAATATTCGGAAGATGACACTTTTATTTTCTGTACTTCCTGTAAAAAAAACCATGGTGTAAAACAAAACAAAAAATTTTTTGGATGTATGAGGATTTTAACTTCATAGTTTTGAGAGGTATAATGAACAAAATGCATGAAGTCTGTTTGTAAGCGATTTCATTTTGAATTCATTGTTTTTATAAATTTAAGAGAAATCTTTCCTTTTTTTTTTACCTTGAATGTGTGTAATAGCCTTGTGTTGCTTGTAGGCACTTTATATAATAGAATGTTAATGTCCACTAACTTATCACCTTCTCATGACACTAAAATTAATGTTTAGTGACAGATGGGTTTAGGTCAGGAGCAAAGGATGTAGATCAAAAAAATGCAGAATGTGTGTAGCTTTTGTAGAATATCCTTTGAATATGTTTCAAGTCAGCACAACATATGGGGGACTGTCATGAGTTTTTCCTTTAGAAATAATTCCACCTCCTGGAGTTGTACCGTCATACAAAGTTCTTTTCCAAGCTTATCTAACACACCTGACTCAGTTAATCAGGGTCTTCTGAAGATGTAGTGAGAGCAGAGGATTAGATATTCGGGCTAAATGGTGTAGGACGGTAGTACGTTGGGAGTTGGATTATTAACAACTAACTGTTCAAAAGCCACCATGTACAAAGTGTTCCATAAAATGTGACTCCAAGGTCCAATCAGGAAAATGGAAACAAAATTAAGAACAATTGTGATTTGATGATGTCTGTTATCCTAGGGTCAAATCAGTCTAAAACCTTTTTTTCTTCTTTTTTTCAATGAAAAATTCTCCTTGTATTGATTTAAAGATACAAACAAAAACATTTAGGAGGATTTTTCTTTTCCAGATTGGAGCTATGAACAAAACAAACAAACAAAAAGATGTGTTGGTCACTGTCATATTTATTTTACTCATTGATTATTAATTAATTAATTAATTTGTTTGTTTGTTTGTTTGTTTGTTATATAAAATAATACTTTTTTTATTATATAAAAAAAAACTTTTTTTCCCACAAAGTCCTGAGATTCTGTGCAGATATCTATCCACTCTAATAAGCACTTGATTTGATCCTGGATAACCATCTTTGGTTTAAAAAAAGGAAGAAAATCACTTAGATAATAACTAGACATCAGGCAAAACTTTATATCTACTTCAGGTGGTATGGGTGCTGAACTTAGGTTTGATGAGAATCCTTTTTCTCAAGCTTGTTTTAACTCAGTAATCATGTTGACCAATGTACATATATAGCGAAAATAATATTTAAGTGACATTATTGATGTAAATGCAGATATATTAATAAATCACTATGGGGCAGTTTTCTTGGCACTGGTTAAAAAGTATTCTTAAGATTTGTGATTATAATCTTAAGGTTTCCCACCATTGTATAATGTAAAATTATGGAATAGGTGGCATTATGAGATCTGTTTATGTTTCCAGTATCATTCTGCAATTTTGTACAACTGAACTTGAACACTGGCCATGGGTGAAAGCTCATAATGATTACTCAGTGCTAACTGTACTCAGCACTGTACTGTGGAAACACAAGGTAGTTATATGGTGCTTTGAAAATAAAAATTAAACATTATGTTTGACTTCTGGATAATGAATAGCTAAGCTTTTCTTTCTATGAATGCGTATCTTTACAGCTGGGACCCTATTCAATTGCATTCAAGCCTGATAGCTGTATGTTGTTTTCAATTATTTCTAATAATCAAAATGTTGAAAGGTAAAAGTTGGCTAAACATTATATACATATTAGTATATATATATATATATATATATATATATATATATATATATATATATATATATATATATAAAATCAAAATATAAATATTAAATGACACAATTCAAAAGCAAGTAGGTCGAATTTTTAAAATTTAAAGACCAAAAAGGTATGTACACTATTCCAGAGAAAGTCAATGTATATGCTTTCACCCATGGCCTGTTCTTCTCTTAAGAGACAATCTGAAGACTACACTTTCTTCCATTTTTGTTTAATCTCATTGAATAAAGATGCAAAAGAGCCAAAATCAAGAACAACCCCACAAACCCTTGTTCAAGGTTCCTGTCTGTAAATATGGCACAATATGCAATATGTAGATGTTTTGACAGATAATTATTCCAAACTGCAAAAGAGGTTTTAATAGAGAGTTTGAAGAATGCATTGTTTGCAAGACTCAGTAAATAGGGTACTGCTTTTACTACGAAAAGTAGACTGAGGCTACCTACCTCCCCTTTTTGCTCTTTATATGACAGGATGTATTGCTCAAATGAGATGCACTTTCTTTCTTTTCTCTACCTGATCTATCAGATTTCCTTGTTGAAACACACTGTAATCATGCAGACATGTGGAAACAACTAACTCAATATATGAATGTGCAAAATTCAAGCAGTCTGGTTCTATGTGATTTTCTTTCCTTTACATTTTAAGAAAAGGTTAGATCAATAGATTTGTGAAACAAGTGTAGCCTCAGCTATTAACATCAGACTCATTTTTATGAAAGGGCACTGACCCTAAATTGAGCTATATCCAACGTCTGTTGGATATATAATGTAGTTTGCCTCTGCCATAAATCTGGAGATCCTGCTAAGTCAGACCTTTAGTGACATGGCACATATTTACATTTTATATTCCAAATTCAGTGATTACATGAGTTCAGATAGCAGTACTGATATATGTTATATAAAAATATGGAAGATCAAGAGAAATGATCTTTGTTCAGTTGTCTAGAACCATTGTCAAAAAAACGTTTTAGGCTTCTACTCTGGGAATGCAAACGGGATTCTGGGTATGTTCACAAAATGAATTATTGGGTTTTTTGGGTGCATAATTGTGGGATGTGTTTTGAAGGGGGTGCATTAAAAACTTAAAACCTATGTCCTAAGACAGAGTATAAATGTAACTATTTAAAATATATTTAAATAAGTTATGATGGTGATCAAAATAAAAACCTTTAATAGACCACACTAAGTTTTGTTTGCTGTTTATATTGCCAATATATGCCTAATACACAAATGGTACCCACTTAAAGGCATGTATTCCTTGTTTTTTCTCACAGAATGACATGCCATTAATACTTATATGTAATAACAGAAGGTTATGCAACTATAGTTCTATGAGAGGACCACCAGGGCACTTTACTGTAGAACTACATCATACTCACCACAAGGGCTTATAACATAATATATAACATAATATATTGTTATTTTATTGAGGATCAGAATCCCTCAAGGTTCTCACACTGTTTCCACTTGATAAATATTTCTTGAAACTGTGATACTGTTCAAGATTCAAGAGATCCAAGATACTGTTTTTCCTTTGTTAAGTATCCCTATAGATAATTGAGTTTATTACGGGTAAGAAATGATCAAGGTGTTTATACTGTCTTATTTAAATAGAAGAAATGCTGTACACTTCTTCTTCTTCTTCTTCTTTCGGCTTTTCCCTTCAGGGGTCATCTCTCTCCACCTACTGTATACGTATCTTCTGCATCCTCAACACATGCACCCACTAGCTTCATATTCTCATTTATTACATCCATTACAAGAAATGCTGTAAACAAATGCTGATATTGTGCATATTACGTCTTCTGTATTCTATAAGAATCCCTTAATATTCTGATTTGATCTCCACTTAAGGTGAGGCTCACTTACATGTACCGCATATTCAGTCTGGCAAAGCTAGACAGGGACATCCATGCTTCTAATTCACAAATTTCCTCAAGTGATACACCTTTCAGTGCCACCCAGGAGGTAGGTGAATGTGTGTCAAACAGCATTTAATGTTTTCAGATAGATAGATAGATAGATAGATAGATAGATAGATAGATAGATAGATAGATAGATAGATAGATAGATAGATAGATAGATAGATAGATAATTCGACATAAGTGTGTGATCCTTTCCATTCACTTCCCTCAGCTCCACTCTCCATTCACAAACGGTGCTTGACCACACCCTTGCTCCCACAACTACAAACAGCTGATCAGTGGCCTTGGCACATTCTCATTTGTAAGCATAGGCAGACTGTTATGTTTATTAATACACTGCTGAATCAATATCTGGCAAGATCGCTGGGTTTGGCAGCAGCGTGACTACTTCGGTCCCCTAACACAGACATTGCATGTTGACTGATATGTCATGCAATTCAGAGAATTGCTCATAATGATGACCAGCAATGCACTTTATATCCATGTATTCCATTCTTTCATATAGCAAGACCTAGAAACTGCTTAACACCAAGTCCACACCCTACTGTGGGACCATGTTCTGGCACAAAGACAGTCCATAAATAAATAGTGCATACTATTAAAAACGTTTTCATGGTCTCCCAAGTGCCATGACACAAAAGTGTTTGCCCTATTCCCAAATCTCAGTGATGCCATATCTAGGAGTCTAAGAAAGCAAAATTGGCCATACTCTCTGTTTGAGAGGGATGATGATACTCTTTGTCACTTGTTATTCATAGCTACTCTATCCAATTGTGAGTGCATGTGAGCTCATGCATGTAGAAGGGGTGGACAGAGATTTCCTCTGAGTGTGTTAAGCCAGCCTTTGGCATTGAGCAGCAGTTTAAAAACATACAGTTGACTGGCTACATGTCTCAGAGTAAGCACATGATAGCCTTCCCCCTCCCTGGATGGTAGCTGTTGTTTGATAAGGTAGAGTGAACTGGTGGGTGGGAATTGGCCAAGATTATATTAGGGAGAAAATGGAAAAAATCCAAAAATGTCTCACATGCACACAATGGCAAACCAGTCTATCCTTAATACATTTCCTTCAGTGTCTTGCATAACAGAAACAGTGGGCAAATGGCATAGACCTGTAGATTTGGCAAATATTTTGTGACTTTCCCCTCTGGACCCTTATATTAGCCATGACAAGAGGACCCACTCCCCCCCTCTTCATGACATGTATTTTTAGATTCTGTTAATTCTTTATTTATTTTCTGTCTTTTAACCATTTGGATAATAGGCCCTACTGGGTACCCTTTTCCACTCTGTACAGAGCCCATCTCTGTAAGTCACAGTATGTCCACACCAGACTGTAAGCCAGCAAGTCTAGAGCGGGTATTGCAGGTTGTGGTTGGCCAAGCCATAGTGATGTGGAAACAAAAGCAGGACCTAGCAACCCTATTTACAAAGTCCAAGGAATATCAGAACAGCCGAGCCAGATCCAGGCCCTGCTGCAGCCTCAAGCTGCTTTCTCTATGGGCAATATTCTAGTGAAAAATGCCCACCATCCAGGGTTCCAGAGCCAGCTACCCCTGCAGACGCTTGCCCCTCCACAGATTTCAGTACCCTGTGTCCTGACCAAGAAATGCTTCAAACATCGGGCTGCGGCCTGTCCAGTCTCAACAGTATGTGCCTAAAAGGGAGTTGTGACAGCCTTGGAAGAATGAAGGCACAGGCTGGGAAGGCCAAATATTTCATTCTTATAAACCACACAAACCTGATAGGCCAGCTGGTCCCTGTTCTGTGCTTGGTTCAACTTCATCCTGTCCTTTAACCCAGGACAAAGAACATCAAGCCAGATGTGCCAATGGTACCAGGACCCAGCCCATAAAGTCTAAAAATAGTGGCATCTCTGTGCTTGGCTTTGGAAGAAGTGGCCTGCCATTCACTTCCGCAGAAACTTCATCCAGTTGGTGCCCCACCAGGCAGATTCTATGTCCCATGGTTTTGGTTCTGGTGGCCTGCAATAAACAAAAATGTCAGGACCTATGTTGTGGCATATGTTATGTCTTCATTTGCTTTGCTTTATGTGTTTAGGTGTTTTATCTCTATGTCGTTGGTGGGATGGGTATCTTTTGTCAGATGTTTTGCTCTCTCTGTGTAATAGATAAGCCACAGTTACATCAACATTCTACAGCTTATTTCTTGATGAGAATGTGTTAATGCGCAATCACCAAATTCTGAATATGATTGGAGGTCAGTTTTCCAAGTTTTCCAAAACCATATAGAGCACGTTTTAAGTTTTGCCCATGAGACACTAGAGGTGAGAAAGACATGTGTTAAAGCATTTCTTTTGGTCTGCTCTTAAACCAATAACTGCTATGGGTGATCCCTTTGAACAAATTTTTGATTGATTTTGTGGGTCCCCTTCCTTGAACCAAATTTGGTCATACTTACTTAATAACCTTGATGTGTGCTGCTACTAGGTACCCTGAAGCCCTACCACTGCATATCATAAAGTCTTGTGCTATCATCAGAGCCCATTTAGTCAGAGTCCCAAAATGAAACAAATGACAGTTTACCATCAAGTATATAGCACACACACACCCGAGTCCCAAGGTGCATTAGAAAGGTTAAAGTCTATGCTTTGAACCTATTGTTTAAGTCAAGGAAAAGATTAGGCTGAAGTGATTCCCTTGCTATTATTTGCTATTCACAATGTAGGAAGGATCATTGCAGTTTTGTTAGCATAGCAAAACGCTGTGATGTCCACTAACGTGTAGTTTCATCGAAGGCACGTTGCTAGACACCCTTGTAAAATGCTGCAAAGATAACCTGTTAACAATAGCTGACCATTTCCTAATACCTGTTAGTTGGCAGTTGCTGAATAAGGAAATTAAAACTGGGATGTTGGACAAATTGGTGGAGGTCTTGAGCTTACCCATGGTGGTTCAAAATGCAGATCAAGCCAGGTGGGGGGAGAATTGGCAAGAGCATGCTCTTTCCCCCTACATAGGATGGAAGATTGTGTTAATTGGATAGGCAGTGATATGTTTGCTATGTTTGGAAGTGTTTGCTCACCTCCAGGCAGCTTCCTTCATACTAAACCTGGCAAAATATGAGTTTGGTTAAGCTACAGTGACCTACCTTAGTAAACAGGTGGGACAAGGTGCTGTTCACCCCTCGAGGCTAAAATATCTGTCCATACCCTCCTTTCCTGCCCCTAAGACCAAATGGCAGCTTCATCCATTTCTAAGGAATATGTTGTGTTGCCCCTCAGAAATCTCCTCCGTAACTCAATTCCATTTACAGTATGTGGTCTTCTAGCTGTAAATTTGCATTTCAGTCTGTAAAACGTCTACTAAAAGTAGTGCTCCTGTTCTTGCTGCTCCTGATTTCAAGAAACCTTTAAACCTGAAGTAGATGCTAGTGGTACTGTTGCTCTCATAATTCAGGAGGACATTCATGGCATAGATCATCCTAATAGCTTCTTCTCTCATAAGTTTAACCATTATCAACTACAGCAACTCAACTACTGAGAAAGAAGCCCTTGCTCTTTTGCTTGTTCTTCAACACTTTGAACTTTATATTGCTTCAAGCTCTGATCCCATTGCAGTTTTTACACATAATCTGCTAGTGTTTTTAAATCACATGTCCACCAGTAACCAATGGCTCATTTGATGGTCTTTAATTCTGCAAAGTTTTAATTTAGAGATTTAACATAAGAAAGGTTCTGAGAACATGGTGGCTGACTCATTATTTCTATGCCATAAAAATTGAAAATTGTGAACCTGACATTCACTCTTAAGAGAGGGGGGGTTATGTCCTCATGTGCTTCGCTTTATGCACATAAGTGTTTTATGTCTGTGTCGTTGGTGGGATAAGTGTCTTTTATGTCTGATTCCTTTTTTCCCCAGGCCCACCATCTAGGTAACATTCCCGCTCACAGCTATTATTGAACAATTACTGCATTATATGCCATGCTCTGCAATTCCCCCATGGTACTGGCTGAATGGGTCTTAAACCATGACAGTCTACCGTATTGGAGAAACTGCCTTTTCTGTGTTTTAACTGTTACAAACTGTGACTTGCATGTGGATTTCTTCTGTGTAAGATCCTCTGCTTGTTATATACCTTGTTTTAGCCTAGCACTTTGTGTTTGACTGTTCTGTTTGTATAATGTATACTCTCTCTGTAAATATTACACACACAGTGGTGGGCCATGCATTTCACACCTAGGCCTTGTCGGAACTCGTCGGATATCACAGGGTGGAATTTTGTCTGTATCTATTACTCTTAGCTTTCCCAATAACCTCCACAATCTATAAAACTTGGCCGAAATAAAAGAGATCTCAGTCAACAGATGAGAAGAAGCAGGTTTCTTTATTCAGTCATGCAGTCAACAACATGCATATCTGAAGAGAGCAGCTGGTCTCAAAAACCCCGAAAAAGTCCCCTTTACTTATACCCCAGGCGCCCCGGGGCGCCTCCTTTTCTCTAATTTAAATATTTCCAGCAATTTCCCATTATATTCAGTGTATGGCTACTTTAGTCCCTCCTTCCTTAGTTTACATACGTTTTCCCAGTTCCCATTATTTTCGCATTTGTCCCGATACCGCCCCTAAATTGATACCATCCTCCCCTCGATGACGTCAATTTTCCTCCTCACCAGTTCCCCTTATTTTTAGGCTAAGTCAACCATTTTTATAAAAATTGGCGCTTACTTATAGGCGCCACTTCCTTATTGACTTCATTTGACCATCACCTCTTAAAGGTGCTTCCTCGGCTCATCCTGACCTTGCGCGTTGCCCCCCACAACAATGTGTAAGTACCTTGCTCTCTTCCTCTATGTCATGATGACTTTTCTTTCTACCTACTTGATCTAAGTTTTATTTTACTAATTTTAAACTAAGCTGTGCCATTAAGCTGCCTCATATCCTTTTTCTCTTTTCATCACTGTTGGTTGCTAGTATTCCAATGCTATTGTCTCCTCTACCCGCCTATCACTGTCATGTCACAGTGACCTGGCCTACTTCCCACACTGTGTTCCTCCTGCCTTAGTACACGCTCTCTTTTGCTGACTACATAGTCACGCAATATGCACTTCACTCATCTTCACTCATTTCCCATTATTTTTTCTAGCTCAGTCAGCCCGCCGCGCTATCTTCCGGAGAAGTCCCAGGGGTGCTCTGCGACGCTATCGCCAGTATCAGCTATCCTGTTTGGCCATTGAACTTACTGGTTTCCTGGAGCACCTATCTGAATCCTCTATTCCTGAGTCTCCTTACCTCGCTCACCATATCGTGAGAGATACCGTCTGTCTTGATCAGAGCACCCAATTTCACCCCACAACCTGTGATCAGTCTACTCAGACCTTCTACTGGCATTGGACACGCACCACCTCTCAAGGCGTCCAGACTGAGGATTTCCCTGTTGAGATTTCCTCTAATGATTCTTCCTCTGACTCCTCTTCATTTCCTAATTCCCCTGACATTCCCCAACTTTCTCCTGAATTTGTGCCTATGCCTTACAGTGTTCATGATATTCCTCAGTCTTCTCCTGACTATTCGCCCCCAACTTCTCCCACTGATTACTCTCCAACTTCTCCTCAGGATCCCGAGATTCCGTCTTCTACAACTGACCCTCCAGTCCCACTGATCCCATTGGATAGGCTGGCTGACTGAGTTGTAACTCCTAATGTTTCAATAAATCTCTCCTCTTTTCTGTTCCTTCAGTCCCAGTGTGGTTATTACGCTAGCATGCTGCCATTAATAATTCTGCATGTTTATTATGAAGACTATGAGGCTATATCTGATTATTATAGCTATTTTTAATCAGAGTTAACTACTTACTACGTAATAAATGGCTAAATTATTTTTGATAGATACACACTACTCTTTAGGCAGAATATTGCCAAGTCAGAGCTTAGAGCATTGAGTACATTAGCACTTAAGCTACTTTTAAGGCTAGGTATATAATTCAAAGCTGGGTATATTATATTTTCTCCGACAGCCTTCACTGGTGTCCTTCCTGAATTAATCCACCTCTATACCATCATTATGACGCCACGGCAATAGATACTAATCAACCATTAAATAGCAAAGTAAAAAAGAAATTAGGCTACAGTATTTTACACCTCACAAGGAATAGTCAATTTTATTACAGTTACTTTTCTCAAAAAAGACATTCTTGATGACGTATGCAGCAAACTGCAATCTCCGGAGGACGCAGCATCTGAAATGAGACGCAGCGAATATAGAAACACTGTATAACAGTGCGTGGTGTCACAGGCTCTTATAGCGAACATGAATAAAATTACATTACATATAGCAAAAAAACAAATTAACACAATTCAGTCTCACAATTCTCCTTTCACGGCAGCAAAAAAAAAAAAAAACCACAGTCCACCCTGGGGATCTGAAATGAAGGCAAACTGTTTGTTTTGTGCAAAAGAAAACCCAAAAGCATAAATGGTTCTTGAAAAAGCTTACCAACTATTTTGAAGAATCAAAAGGATTTTCTTGAAAAGTCCACCTTGAAAATGCATTTGTAAGGATGTCCGCGACCAAATCAATTTCTTCTCCTCTGTCAGGCATTGTGAGTTAAAATATACAGTATATATTATTTAGTTTGTGTGGTTCGCCACCTCTGACTACTCCAATTATCCAGTCAAAAGACGAGAAGTTGCTGATGTAATTGTATGCCTGGTAGATGGCCCAGTGACACCAACTCAGCAAGGCCTTCTCTGCTGGCCTAAACAGCAGTGATCTTAATCACTGACTTGCATTTTAATATATTTAATATATTTTTCCATGAATGTGTATTAAATTATTTCCAGTAGTCTATTCTCTACATTTCATAGCTTTTCTCTTGGTTGCACTGCTTCCAGTAGTGTATATTTATGATAAGAGTATTTATCCAATCATATTTCAGCCAGTAGCTGACATCATGTGTTGCAGGGTGAAAGAAATCTGTCTTAAGGCCTTCAGAATCAATAGTGCAGACCCCGTAGCTTAAAATGAGTAGCAATGAAATTGGTACATTAACCAATCAGCTTTTGAGTTGGCGTCACTAGGGCCATCTAGCAGGCATACGACTACATCAGCAATTTCTTGTCCTTTAATTGGATAATTGGAGTGGTCAGAGGCAGCGAACTGCACAAACTAAATAAAATATATATCTTTTAACTCACAATGGCAGAGGAGAAGAAATCAATTTGGTGAAAGCCAGTGAAGGCCTAGGTGTGAAATGCATGGCCTGCCACTGAGCAAGCATACAGTCCGTTGCTTTAGAATTAGAAAAAATGGGCAAGCATAAGGACAAGTGACTTTGACAAGGGGCAAACTGTGATCGCTAGATGTTTGGGTCAGTGCAGCTCCGAAATGGCAGGCTCACTGATGCATATGGAGACCAAAGGCTAGTCTGATTAGTCCAGTCACATAGAACAACTACTGTTGAACAAATTGCTGAAAAAGATGATGCTGTTTCATATGGGGCTGTATGGTACCCATGCTGACCCCTGTCCAATGCCTACAGTGGACTATAGAGCAGTTACATTTTTCAGCAATGCACCCTGTAACACTACAAAAAATGGTCAAGAATTGTTTGAGCAATAGGTAAGAGTTCAAGGTGTTGACTTTGCCTTCAAAGTCTAAATCAAAGTCAAAGAAGCTTTATTGTAACTTCAACCATATATTCATACCATCAAATTCCCTAGATCTCAGTCTGATCAAGTATATGTGGGATGTGCTGTACAAACAAGTCCAATCCATGGAGGCCTGATCTAACAGCTTACAGGACTTATAGGATCTCAATCACATCTACTACTTTAAATTTAAACTGAATACATTTGAGTTTGAGATCAAAAGATGAATGTGACACAATAAATCAGAATCTTTATTTCCTGGTATTTACATCTAAATAACTTATAAAATGGCACCTTTTGTGGCAGACCACCCAATTTCTAGGTGAGGAACAGTATAAGAACAGATATGCTTAAAATAAATTAAAGAAAAATAACAATAATGTTTGGTTGCTTATGAGGCATGGTGGCTTAGGGGATAACTTGTTTAGACATGTGTTGTAGGCAATTTGGCATCCCTAATTGTTCAAATTTGTTCAGAGTGTGTGTGATTGTGCGACTCTGTGATGAGTTGGCATCACATCCAGGGTGTCCCCTGTCTTGTGCCCTGAATCCCCTGGGATAAGTCCTAGGCTATCACATATGTGGGGGCTCTGTCACCAGCTAGGGAAGCACTCATACTCTCACACCAATCTAACTACCTCCAGTTGTTTAGCCAGTCCTTAGGGCGCACACTTGAGTCTGTGCTATCACCTCATTCACACATGCTACATTTTCAATTCATCTTACTGCTACTGATCATCCTTCACCAGGAGACACATACACACACCAGACAATGCTAAAATACAGCTTTATTACTTATATGCAGCTTTGTTGGTCTTTTGGAGGTTTTCTCATGAAAGAAAGGGGAATCTTGTTTATTTGTAGGAATTTGCATACTGGCATGATGTGAATGCATTGGGAGTTGGGGGGGGGCAGAGAGACAGAGAGTTGGAGTATATTGTTGTGATCCTTAAAATAGGAGGAATATTGTAAAATATCCAAATACTGTGTGTGTATATATATTGTGGATATTTATTCTTTTTTATTTTTTTATTTTGACTTATTTTTGTTTTTGTAAATATTTCTTTTTATTCAGTTTGGGGGTTTATTTATATCATACAAATGCTGTAAATAAACAACATTGTGAACAGTTATCAGCTGTCAGAGGTACCAAGGCAAAAAACAAAGGACTTGTGTATTTTTATTGCCAGCAGGCAGGCCCAGCCAGGCTCTCCGTTCAAGCTGGAGTATGGCTGGTCAGTCCAAGGGCTGCTGGACCTGCTGAAGAAGAATTGGGAGGTACATACATTATCTACTGAGCGAGGCATCATCTAGTATGTGCTGCAGGATGTTCTGTACCAGAAACAGGCCCCTTAGAACTTTGAGAAAGCTCAGAACTTATGATATGACCAGTATGCTCAACACAAGAGTCACCAAAATGAGCAGTTCCTCAAAATATTTGCTGACTACACTGAGCTTTTCAGACCTGAGCCTGGGACAACCAATGTGTTGGAGCACTCCATTGACAGACCCTGCTCCTGTTTAGCAGGGGCCATACCACATACCAGAGACCTCACTGAGAAAGTAGATAATGCAGAACATGGGTGTAATCAAACCCTTAACAAGTGCCTGGAGTAGCCCGATTATTCTGGTCAACAAAAAAGACGGCTCGCTAAGACTCTTTATGGACTTCAGGAAACTTAATGCTACATACCAGTCTGATGTCTACCCATTGCCCTGAATTGACAAGTTAGTCAAAATTGGAAAGGCCAAGTACATCACCACACTATACTTCTGCCAGGGCTACTGTCAGGTTCCATTGGAGAAGTCTAGGGAAAGCACTGCATCCAGGAGACCTATGGGCCTGTTCCAATTTACCACTATGCCATTTGGGTTGCAAGGAGTGCCAGTGACCTTCCAATTGCTAATGTACTCTGAGACTGTGAGGACACCTGGGATGATCACCTTCAACATGAGTCTTGAGCAAGGTCAGTGAAGTAGGCCTGACACTGAATGTTTCTAAATGTCAGTGGGCAATGCAAAAGGCCCACTATTTAGGATTTCAACCTAGGAACAGTGAGATGAAACCGCAAGTTTGGTGGTACCAGCGAATCATAACACATTTCTCTGGCATAACTGTTCTCATATATGGAATACACTGTCAATGTTAAATTGCATTTTTTATACCATATTTACAGGATTTAGCAGATACCCATTTTCATGCAGTTCAATAGGTCAGGGAGTAGGGATACTATTGAGAACATTTGGAGTAAAACAGTCATTTTATGCTATATTGGCTTTAATTAAAGAATATGAAAAATAATGCTTATTACTAGATATTGTGGTAGATATTACTTCCTAATTAGATAGCATAAGGTACTTGTTTGCAGATCCTACACTTTGAACTTGCTATTGCTATACTATTTTGAAGCATCATCTTGGAAGACTTCACAAGACAGGCTAAGGCACCAGGATTTCTCCTGAATCTCCTGATAGCCAATCCAGACCTGGTTGCAGTTCATTCGGTGCTCATTGTTTTATGTGTAACTTTTGCTTTGGCTGCTTTCAAGCTGGTTTCTTTCTTACCTTTCCTTGCCTTTTTTTTCTTAATAAATAAATAAACATACATTTGTTTACATCTGGTTGGGCATATAGCAGTAGGATCAGTTGTCCCCATTAATTAATATCCAGTACCACAATATAATGTATGCTGTATATTTTTTTAATCTTTCTATCCAAACACCTCATGTTTATTGTTAAAACTGGTACTGAGCTCATTTATTTTTTACAAGGCTCTCAAACGTAAGCTGGTTAATGCCAGTTACTTCAAAGACATTGATGTTATTTATTTTTATTGTTATTTAGTTTTACAGCAGAGACCTAGCCTATTCCCTTAAGTAGCCGTTGTGTGCCTTACTATAAGCCAGGGAAGTGGCTTGAACTCATCAGCACAATCTAGTGTTCACAAAGTCTATTTAACCAGATATTCAGCCTACAAAATGTTGTGGAGCTCACCACAGGCAAAAGCACTAAATTCTACCAAATGTCCTTGTCCTTGTCCTGTCCTAATCCACAGTACTTCAAAACCATCACTCTGCTGCCATAAACACCTTAAGGTGCTAATATTCTGAAGAAAAGAAAAGCCCAGAAACATCTTGAAATATAAAGGTAGAGTTCTACCTCTGCCATTTTTGTCTTTTTACTTTCAGTAGAGAGCACATATGGGGGATGCATATTTTGGGTTCATTCTCAGAATTTAAGTAACTCGAACGCTATTACTTTAGCGCTTGTAAATCTGTTAACCTGTCCAATGACTCATTAACGCTGCTGGTGAACTAAGAATTTTCTAAAAAGTATCTGAAAAAGACCACCACATGACCACATATGAACCAGACATTGTTTCTACTTCTAACACTTAAGTATGCTGATGGACAAAAGCATTACACTGTACTCACTGTCTATGATGTGGGGCTCCAACCTTTTTTTTCCTCTGAAAGCTACTTTGACAAAATAAGGGAAAATATGGCAATCTTCTTGCCATAAAGCAAAACAGCTGAATAAGCTTTATGTGAACTTTTTTTTTAAAGTCAATATCGAACAGTTTATATTCACATAAGCAGCATGTTAACTGTTGAATTGATTAGTCAGTTTTGCTTTATCAGTTATTGTTGTCAGATTTCGTTCATATGGATTCTATTATTTGTCAGCAAATTGTTACATGGCACATACCCTGATGTCCTCAGCAAGACTAAAAAAAAAAAAAAGACTTTTTATAAAATTTTGAAAACAGAGACCTGACATTGTATTGGACTTTGTGATTAAATAATAACAATATTAAACAGCACTTTACTACGAACCACCACCTGCATGAAATGTCTACAGCTCACAAATCCTGCATCGTCGTGCAGCAGGGATAGATTCGTTCAACAGTCTTGATTTGGCTTTTGAATCCCCAGCAGCTTCCAAGTTGGACCTGCAATGTTTTCTTTATCCAAACTACCTCAATTTGTGCTTATAGACTTAAGTTTATATTATGCACAGATGTACAGTCTTGGCGCTAGCTGTGTATAAAATCAGTTGATGGACTGCTGTATTAAACTGTGATGTGCTTGCACGCAGGGAGGAGTACAATTTGTCGGGGGAAAGAGGCAGGATGTCAGTTTGATTGGGATGAAATTTAAACAAGTATATTAAGTTAATTTGACTTCGTACATATTCTATGAACCTTTAGAGGAGCTTCTCAGAAGTGGGTCAAGAGCTACCGGTAAATCGCAAGCTACTTGCTGGAGATCCCCTGGCCTATGAATAAGGAGTAGGAGCAGGGGTACAAAATAGAGAAAGGAGAAAAAAAAACCCACATTCATTTAATTTCAGCATTTCACATCATTTTAATTTGCATTTTATAGTTTTTTTTCCATTCCTGTTGCACTTCAAATCTAGAATATTCTGAAAACGTGCACAAAAAAGGTTTTAGGTTCTCCTTTACAAAATAAAAATTTTAACCAAGCAAACTGAGAAAAGAGGAAAACTAGTGTTACTTCTAGAATGATCCTTCTAGTTGATTAAATCACTCACACCATATAAACAATGAGTCAGTTTGGAATCCTTTGCAGGCTCCCCACCCCAATAGGTTAAAAAAAATATTCTCTCTGTTTAAAAGAAATATTAATCAACTCATCACATCAGTAATATTTATCAATTTATCAGAAATGTCTGACACACTCTTGCCCATCCCTCTATCAAAATGGCCTTCTGTTTGGGGGGAGGGGGAAATAGTAAACAGGAATGACAAGATATTTGACATTTGACCAGCAATCAACAAATACATTGCAGCCTTCAATCCACTGAAATACTTCACAAATTGGGTGACACAAGGTAAGTAACAAAGGGGGAAACAAAGGACAAAAGAACCAGGAAACACATAACGGAGCTTGTCTGCACCAAAAACATCCAAACCCCAGCAATTGACAGTTTCCTGGATATAAATTAAAATAAATAGACAAATTTGTATGGTACACTGAAAAAAGCTGTGAACTTATTAGTTTGCTATTAGTTCCCCCACATGTTTTGTAAGAAATCTCTTACAAAAAAACTTATCTTAAAAAAAGAAGAAAAAAAAATCTTGAGATTTTTCCCAGTACTTTTAAATCATATTGTGTACAACAGGATATGTTGAAAACCAAAGTGTTAAAAACTATACGCAAAAGGGATTTAAAAACATGTCCATGAAATAAATAAATAAAATACCTATGCATATTAACTTCCAGAAAATATATTTATAAAGCACAGCCTGCATGGGTGAGGACAAAAGCTGGGTTGAGAATACTTGGTTGCTTTTTTTTGTTTGTTTTTGCAGAAAGTGAGTGCACACACGTGCACACTTGTGTTTGTGTGTGTGTATAGGTAGCGGGGTGGGGGTAACTGGCTAATGGAGATATGGCGGCATATGTGAAGCTCAGTTTGTAGCCAGTCCTGTTGCCTCAGAAGAAAGTCTGTAAGACAAAACAGTCAAACAATTAGCTGGGGTACACATAAATAAAAGAGTAAACTCAACACACCAACATGCATGTTATCCTGAGCGGTGTGTAAACAACCTAAGAGGAGTATGCCATTTGCCCCATTTTCTGTACATGAGCAACAGAAGTTGAAAGTAACTGGAGAGAAAGAACTTTCCATCTCCACCTCCACTGTGACCACACTGCCAACTTTGGTCTCTTGGCTCCCAGCCACAGAAGGTTGTGGCATCTCTGAATGACCGGGCAAATGCTTTTCTGCTGCACCACTTTTTTGTGCATGTATTCAGCATGCTTACCATTTATTTCTGCAATTAGTTCGAACATGTTACTGAAACTTTGCCAATATGATTAAAACCTAAGAAATGAATTCAGCAGATGCTGTGTGCATGAACAGTTACCTAGCATTGATGAGGTATTCAGCCAAGCTGATGCTGGCTGGAGAGCCAGTGATGGTGACTTGGCGATCGTTGGAGCCTTCAACAGGATTGGCGATCTTGATCTGAGCTCCTGACATCTGGCGAATCTCATTTATCTTGGCACCTTGACGGCCAATGATGCAGCCAATCAACTGCAGAGAAAAATATTTAATCCATCAGGACCAGGACTTTAATGAAATGCTATTCAATATTCACCCCCCCCCCCCAAAACAACAAAACTTACGTCATTTGGAATGGTCAGTTCATGAGAGCCGGTCTGTGTGGTGGCATCCATGCCAGCTGTAAAGGGATAGAGATACATTGATATTTTTACATAAAGCACAACAAATTTCAGGTCAGTTGGGAAATATCTGCCCCAACAATGACCACACACCAAACTGTGCAGACCTGCCCAAAAACTTGTAGTAAATGTGTCTTTTAAGAATCATTCAAAACTGAGTTAGGCCTGAGTTACAGCTATCTGAGCAAACCAAGATCCACCCAAATAGGACTGATGTGTGTGACTTCCCTATTGTTAACAATCATTTTTGTAGCAAATAAGTAAAAGCCCCAGTGTGCTTGCCCAGAAACACAGATGATTCTAACATTTTTCTACCTCTGGCTGAGGTCTGTATTTTGGCTGAATATGGCAGTTTGATAGTTTTGCACTGTATCGTTTTATATTTTGTCATCCCTTTATCATCCCTGAATGTTCGTTTATTCAGCTAGTAATTGTTTCCTTCCCAAAGTCACAATTCAGCTTTTGTTTGTTGTGTGAAGTTAGGATGCAGTTGGGAAGGACTAGCATGTCCCGTAGTAGTGCTTTGAGGCACCATAAAACAAACCAGGGACTGTGAATTGGAGGTTGTGCCTTGGTACTGGGAGTTGGATGGTTTCATTTCTCACTGGCAGTCAGATATAAAGTTCATGGGACAAAGAAAGGCTACATTCATAAGCCTGAGCTTGTATAGGGTGCTCACTTGGCAGAGTGCAAAGCACTTAAATGCTGTCATTCTTTCATCTTCTGTAACTACTTTATTTTGGTGCGAGTCAAATGACTTATGTATTTTAGGAATATAACCAACCAAATGTTTTTTTTAAAGCATGAGCAAGCTCAAATAACTGTAGGACTGGGTGGAATCATCCAGAATGATCTTTAGGACGGAAGTGAGTTGTTAGAAAGGAAAATATATACCCTTGCTTTTAGAAAGTAAGAAAAACAGTACCAGTTCATGACGTGCAAGCTGCTAGGATGAGGAAAAAGATGCATTTAACAAACTGTTACTCCTGTTGGTTTCAACATGTTTGTGAATATTTTAGGAAATCAGAAAGAAAAAACTTAAATACTTAAATTTCTAGCAGTCTCTTAAAATTCATCATTAAAATTGCAAATTCCTGAAAGTTCTAACTGCTACAAAATTTATTGTCTACAATCAATTTGAAATTTTTGGCCATGATAGAAAATTGCATTGGATTATGATACTGTTACACTGGAAATGCAGGTTTATAATGAACTTATGAATGATCCATGCAAGTGAAGAGGCTGATGACAAATGAAGTGTTGTGGAATGGCTGAGACATGCCACATGTGCAGTGACATAGTGGTGTTGCTCTTGTGTGTATAACCCATCAGCTTTTTCCACTATTGGTTTGATAGGTTTGATTGGTGTTAGCCCATCAGTGACAGCAAGATATACTCACAAAGATGCTACATTTGACACATTCATACTTTTAAAAACCACTGTAACACGTTGGTCTCTGCAAATACTCACCAGTGAATCCCTGGCTACTCGGAGCCAAAGGAAACGGACTTTGCTGCATTGCCAATTGGTGAAGTTTAGTGAGCTATAAAGAGGGGAAAAAAGAAAAAAACTTTTGATTTCATGAGCAAAAAAAAAAGCATTTTCTACTGATCACACAAGGAAAAGAAATCTGTACTCTACAAAATATATTAAGCATGTGTCTTACATCAGGTTGGGGAATGGCATGCTGTCCCTGCACCGCATATGCCTAAAAGAATAATAGAATATGACTTTCAGGACAAATTCATTTAATTTGCAACAGTAATAAAAAAAAAAAAAAATAATAATAAAAAAAAAAAATAAAAAATAAAAAAAAAAGATGTGGCAGTTCCATAAATGCAGCACTAACCTGTCCTCCAGCAAAGATAACAGGCGAACCTGAGGGTTTGGGTCGATACGGGATGGTGACACCTTTGGGAGGAGACTAAACGTGTGTGTGTGTGAGAGAGAGAGAGAGAGACAGATTGTAACTGATGATAGTATTTTATTAACTGTTAAGAAAACAAAACATTGTTTCACAGTGCTTATGGGTCTTGTAAAGCCTGAGCAAATCAGTTTTGTACTGAACACATCCACTAATCCCATAGGGATTAGTATGCGGTCACTGGCTTTCTATTGTGCTGTATGCTCTTGCCATAATACTGTATAGTGGCATTAACAATAACAGTGGCTACCTGCAACACTCAAGTCACATTGTACACACCAACCTACCACATGACATGATTTGCTCCTTGCGGGCAACTAAACCGTCACTAACATATGCACATTATGAACATGCTAGTTCATATTCTATTTGTATGGGCAATCATTAGGGGGGAAAAAAAAAAAAAGGTGGTACACCACCCTTCAAATTACATGATTTGATTTAAGCGCTCTCAAACTAACTTTGTGGTCCTCAACTTCTATAAACAACCAACCAATCTCAGGTAAGAACATTTCTCAAACAAATAACCTCGTAACATTTCTCAAAGAAAATTAGACTAGAAGATACAGAAAAGGTTTATTTCAAGGTATGGTATTTGTATATAAAAGCTGGTCAGGACCACATAATTGCATCTGTGCTTTCTTTTTAGCCATGGTAGTATACTTTATATACACATTATATTTTTTGTGTTTCGTGAATATTTTCATATATTTATTCCATGTTATATGCAGGAAATGTATTGTGAACATGAAAATATTTACTTATACAGCACACGTTTAAACATCAGGGGTTTCATTTATTAACAGTGCATACGCAGAGCTTGGTGCATACACTGTGGTTGTGCATAGAAGATGACTTATCAAGTTATAATTGTGGGTGAGGATGAGTGTATATTTATAGCTACTATTGACAGCGCACATGCAGAAATCCTTACTCACAGAAGAGCATAATTGTGAGTACACTGATTATGAGGAGCTCCAATCATTACTGCCAATCATGTCTGCATATTTTACAGGAACTGCTAACAAAAATTCTCACAACAAGGTGCAGACGGGTGAAAAAGTGCTTTAGAAAATATGTTCGTACATCTAAAGAGTGACTAGGATGCACTGAATTTGGCACATACCATTTTGTGCAGAGAAACAGAAGAAAGCTATCTGCTGAGAGTGAGAAATGGCTCAATAGTGCAATTTTAGTTGTTCTCTGTGATCAAATCTGTCAGGCAGGCCAACAAAATCAGCAACAGCATGCAAATGTACACCCAAGTTCCTTCTACTCCATTTTTTTTTTTTTTTTAAGCATTTCCAACTGGCTATGAGCCAAATGTACATGTATTTTGTTTGTCCTTAATACACTACATTTCCAAAGACGGCAGTGGAAAGTACAACGTTGTTCACATATATACACCTATAAAATGAATAAATAGAGGTTTTAAGTATATAACCATAACCAGATCTGGGGCATTATTTAAAAGTGTATGGTCATTCACTAGAAGGTTAATTTAAAAAATGTGTAGGATTGTGTCCACTGAGTAGAGCATGATAAACTTTCTGGTGCATATGACCACTAGAACTTCTATGCACACTTTGATAAATGAGACCTCAGATCTTTAGAATGATCTATTAGTAGGGCAATGCATTTAGAGAACATGCCTAAAAACACCATGATGAGTTTTCTGTTAATGAATTGTCCCATCAAATACCCAGAAAAGATAGAAGTGGTTACCTCCAGCATGACAACACAGATCTGTTTGACACACTCGATGATGGAGAGCGGTGTCCCAGCAATGGTAATGGCTCTTTCAGTGGAGTTAGGCAGCATGTCTCCTGCCACCTGTACCTGAGCTCCCGTTGACTTGTCAAACAGAGAAAGTGACACGTTATCGTCTATCAAACAGCTTAGAAAAATGCTATTAAATAACTACTGATGGGTAAGGGGAAGGGCAGGAGGAGTGAAACAAGTTCACACTTACCTCTCTGATCTCTTTGATCTTGCAGCCACCTTTACCAATAAGAGAACCACACTGACTGGCTGGCACAACAATGCGCAGTGTGACAGGAGGCTTTGAGGTTGCTGTACTGTTGGACATGGAGCTGCTTATGTCCTGAGAATAAGCCAAGAGGGGAAAAAAGCTATAATAACTCTTTTCATACCATATTTTTCATTTTAATCTGTATTTCTAATCTTCCAAGTAGCAGAACAGCTGTGTTAAAATGCTAAATTTCTTAAAATATTTTTTCTTCCATTGTGTTATGCATTTATTTTCAGCTAGTTGCAAGGCAATCCAATGGAGCTGGCTTCATAATGGTAAGAGATGCTAAACATATTTTTGTTAGTGTTTGGTGATCCACTGGCAACTTCCTCAATATTATTTGCGTTTATCAGGAGATTTGACTATCTTGCAAATATGGCTTCATTCAATGGAGGCTACTTTTGCCATGCAATTGTAGTTTTGTTTTGTAACTACAAATATCTAAAAATTAGCTCAAGGATTGAGAGCATTAGGATTGGAAGCTCTTACGACGTAGTGGTGGCTAAGGTCTAGCTAAAATGTATAGTATTTATGAATGAAAAATAATGCCAGATGGTTATAAAACATTTAAACACAAGATACTTATCTTAAGATATTTAAACAGTAATTGATTTTAAACCACGCTGGCTTACTAGCCAAAACTTTTAGGTTTTGCTTATATTTACTAACTTCTAGCAAAAGAAAGCTTCCACGGCTCTTATTTTACTCTTTACTTTGTTAGTCATTGTTTCACCATCTATTTCTGAAACTGTAATAGTATGGGAACATGCACACACAAATTCTTCATTTGAGAGCAGTGAGATCAAGAAGGCTGACAGAGGAGCATATATGGGAATACTGTGTCAGAATATAGATCGAGATGCAGTAACAGGTATTGCTGATAATCAAGATGGTGTACCTCTTCGAGTTTATCAATGATCATGGAGAATGCTTTAAAAATGGCAGTGGTGGGCCCTGCCAGGGTGATGATGCGCTCTGGGCAGTTCCCTTCCGAGATGTTGATGCGAGCTCCACTCTGAAAAAGGAGGCAATGAGGTTTGAGAGTAAATTCCATCAAGTAAGTATTTAGGTCAGTAAATCAGTGGAAACATTCCTATGCAATCACTTAAAACTACTTTCAGTAATACAGAAAATTTATTTCTGAAACTTGAATTGATGAATTTTAAATGCCAGTGCTTTCAATGCAACTGAAATTCAAACAATATGAATGTCTTGTATTAACAATAGTGTTTACCTCTTCTCGCATCTTCTTCACTGATTCACCTTTCTATTAAAAAAAACAAAGACCATCCTTTAGTTAGTTACTTGTGTCAGCCATATAATTTTTATTTTTTTTATTTTTAAAAAGAGGAGGTGCAACTTAATGACTATCCCTGACTTTTTTTTTTCCCCCAAACTCTACTATACTGGTTATGATTCCTTCAAATACTTTAAACAACTGAACTGAGAAAATGTCAGTCATGTGGACATGAGACAAAAAAATTAGTAAAAGAATTATATAGAAATGTAGTGCTATGTTTTGTGTTATTGCTCATATATTATGCATTACTTAAATAGCCATCACTTGGCTGAGTTTTCATGATTGTGGCTGCTTGCAAGCAGTTCCATCTGCACAGCTAATGTTATTACACCCACACCTACTCTCTTTAAATCTGAAAATGTTGGAAATGCTTGTTTTCTTGGGTTTTTTTTTTTAGGTCATCAGTTCTGAATGATTAAATCATTTATCATGATAAAAATTGCACAAGCCTACTACACAGGCTAATTTTCACTGGCATGCAGCTTTATCATTCCTTTTGTCTTGAATATTCACACTGTGCACCAAAAAAGGTTTTACAGGGTTCATTTTCTTCAAAGTGTGGGGATGACCTGACCTTGCCAATAATGCTGCCAACCTCCTTGCCATGCATAAGCAGCCTGATGGTGAGAGTGACATTGAGTCCACCTTCAATCACGCTGGAGTCCATCCCTGTGCTTTGGAGATATACCTGGTTCCACTGTATGCTCTTTGGTCACCTCTGTTGAACCTACAAACACAAAATCATTAGAATTTTCAAGACTGGGAAACTTTCATTTGTAAGGGATTTTTCAGTGAGGTAAAAGAACACACACAGAGCTGCACAGTTCTCATTCATTTATACTTCGCATCAAAAAAAAGATGTGACTGAGGTAATTATATATTATATATATATATAAATAAACAAAAAGATAGAATGATAGTATGCTGCAATTTAACATTGCTTCTAAAAAAAATGGTTAAACACTGCTTTCTCTCTCTAGTTCATATACACTCATTATGGTAACACTCTTTCACACCAGTTAAAAGCAAAAAAAAATTCAGTTACTTTCTAGATCCATGTCTTTTGTTGCCCTTATGTAACACCCATGTATTTACACTGACTTTTTCCTGAAAGGCACATCCCAGATAGTCCCAAATACAACAAAAAAGTTCCATTTGAGACACTATTACCCTTCAGAAATTCATACATTAGACGGTAGACTACATAGTGTGTAGTCATTCAAGACACAGCTGTAGACTATACATGGTTTGGAGGCCTGTGTGTTTAAAGCTCACAAGCTAAAAGGTGTTGGTTGTGAACCCCATCATAGCCGACCTACTGATGGTCATGCAGCATGTGCAACTGTAAATGAAGAAGCCATTTTCTTGTTCTTTCTACGACCTACCATATATATTGGTCACACTCAAATCACATTGGACACAAATATAAATGAAGGCTATATTAAGCAAATTAGGTTTGAATTGGCTAAGGATATGACTTTGTTTCTGTACATTTCTCAGCATTTCATGGGAAATGATATTTGATTACTCTGCATTAAACAGGCTATAGACTACATTTCAGGATGCTGGGGAGGGGGGGTTAAAATCTTAAAGTAATTTCTCAGAGATATCAGCTCAGTCATGACTGTGCCAAAAGGTTATACAACTAGAGAAGAAAGGGCTGCAAATTCCCAGTTCAACTCAATACAAAGCTACAGGCATCATTATAGAGAAGCATTTTTCCATTCAACTGCCTTTCAGCTCAAAAATCAGCTTCACAGGCACAGTGTGTAAACTCACTAAACAGACCTGCACGGGCAGCTCGCTGACTGATCATAACAAAGAAGCCTTTCTCCATCAACAAAGTCTTGTGTGTTAGCTAGCGCATGAGCATTAGTAGCAATTCGTTGTCTGGCTTGCTACAACTGGCTGACCTTGAAAAAGAAAAAAAAAAATTAAATAATGGTTATACAGAGCAACTGCACCTGTGGTTCCCAAGTAGCTATGTAGAAACACAAAGCACAAAACAGCCAAGGTTATTTAAAATACTATTTGTGGTTTTAACAATGGCATAAAGTCAAGTGTATTGGGTAATTTTTTTCCCCCCTCCTGCTCAAACCCTATGGATATCTAGAAAATAAACTCCAGCAGAAAAGACATCCCTATTGCCAACAGGATCCAACAAAACATGTATACACCATTCTGAAAATGTACATGGAATGCCAACATTGCCAAGACGAAAGTCCTAGCAGTGTCATGTATAAGTTACATCATTATAGAAGGGGGAAAAAATAAATACCAGAAGTTTGCTTTGGCATAATTAATCATTAACAAAGTTTGAAATTCTGCAAAACTCAAGTCTGGGCTGTAAATACACCAAAGTAGTTATTAGCTGTAACTAATCTCATTAAATGGAATTGAAATTATATAAACTATGCATGCGCTCAGTGTTGAACAGCAGAAGAGATGATTAAACAAAAAGCTCTTTCACATTCAAGATTTGTTGTTAACACTGTTGTGTCCCTTAATGACTAATTTACAAACTTTATAATGATTGCTTCTGGCCATGTCACAAAAGGCAACAAGAGTAATTTTGAAGACCTCTCCAGCAACAAGATAGGAACCCAAAAGCAGACCATTGGGATGAGGTCAAGTGGTAGATTCACAGCATGAATGAAGCTGACAAGTCTGCAGCAACTGTGGTATGCAATCACATCAACATGGACCAAAAGACAATTTTTCCAAAGACATCAAAGAATCCAGGCCATTGAGGTGGGGAATTGCATGTACATAATTAAAAATGATTGGTCATAACACCACCTAAACACTTTCTGTAGTAATCTTTTACAGGGAGCCTGAAGCCTCTCTCAAAAAGGCACCATGGACAGGATGCCAATGGACTAAGAGGTTCTCAGAGAAAACCCAAAAAACACAGGGAGGACATGCAAACTCTGGGCAAAGGCAGGAATCCCCTTGGAGGAGAATGCATCAAATGTTGACAATGAAATGTAGAAATGCAGACTGATTATTAATAATTCCTTTATCAGTAACAACTTTATCTGGGAGGGAGTTGGCAGCTAACCCTGCTAATACTCTATGCAAGGTGGTAACTCTGGATCACTTTCGATGGGATTACGGTCTATTGCAGCGCACCATACTTTTTCTGATCGTCCAATCACATGGGAGTAGTGTGAACAGTGAGTATCTGGTTAACAATAAAATTATCGGGTAAACATGCTTCTAACAGATTATGTACATCATCTTATCAGTAAATATATATAATTTACATATACGCCTAAATTAGATGTACAGGTTGTTGTATGTGCATTTTGTGATTTTATTCACATCTGGTGCTTCCATGCAACATTTTAATGCACGAAAGACCGCATAAAAAAAAAAAAAAAAAAAAAACGCGGATAGAAACACTGCTAATGTAGAATTGCTCCAGGAAATAGCTAAACATTAGAACGTAACTTGGAAACCAGAAGGACAGGGATGTTTAGGCTCGGATGTGCCATCTAGTGGACGATGAATCCTCCAGATGTACACATCATGTGAACAATACCGGGCGCGCATGCGTGGCAAAGTGGCGTATATTCGTCTTGCTTAATATGCCTGTAACCCATCTTTTGCAATTACGGGATTCTCACATCTTTATCAGTAGACCAGGGCTGTAAAATGAGCCATCAATGCAGAATGGTCACCACCGATAACTTCGTGCATGTCTTTGTTTACTCTCTAGGCCAAGTGAGTTTCAGTTTTAAATACTACTATTTACTGCCCCATCGTTTTTGTCCCCATTCTCTGTTTCAGCAAGTAGCCACTTATGTGATGTAGGTATTACTATTTAGTAGTTGTGGAAAGAAGTCGACGAGGGTATGTTAAAATGATTATTGGAACAAAGAGTGAACAAATGTTTTCTATAGATCAGGTAAGAATTTCCTTTAAGGTGGAAAACAATGCACGTAAAGCATGCCTTTTTTTGTTTTGTTGGTGTCGAATGCTATATAAAGGACTAAGCGCGTGTAGCTAGCTAGCTAACTGGGGAGGGTGAGTCCTCACAAACGCACTTAGTTGCGATAAACTAGGTTCGGGTTTAGATAGAAACCCGATTGTCCTGTTACCCTAAGGGAAAAAACCCCAACAAAATAAACAGGCTAAAGAAATAGCTACTTAGTAGAGCGCTGTATACTCATGCAGAAAATGAAGCAACAGGAAAAGGCCAAAACGTGCAAAGTCCCTCATTAGCGCGGCCATCTCGCATGGCGCAAAATGGCAATAATACGTCATAACGTAAAGCCGTACGCAGGCAGCAATAATACCCCATCTCAAATACTGCTGTCTGCTAGCCATCTGTCGGGAATGAACTGTATATTATGTCACAATATTACAGTACTACTTCAGGTCATTCACACCGACCAATTTGGTTAAAGGCAACTTTTCTATCACGATAGTAATTTGAGTGCGCTCAGCGCATCAGCTAGCCAACCATTAGCTGTTTAGCTGTCACAAGCGCATCTTAGCTAACACACCGTTAGCAGTCTCAAACTACACTAGCCACATAAAAGCCAGCGGAACCGAGAAGCTAAAACCCTAAACCAAGCATTTACCAACAAACCTCGCGAAAATACGAAAACCTCGGGGAAAAACACACACAGTCGTGCATTACGAGTTTTAGCCTGCTAGCAAGGTTAGCTCGCATCCGCAGAGGCCTAGTGAGCATACGCACTCTGCCCGATGATCTTCGTTGCATTTGCCGTACTTCTACAAAAAAAACACACACACACACGACGATTTAGAAATAAATATATTAAACACAAATGTATGTTCTCATACCTGTTCCAACCCTGGCGATGAGTTCAGGGGAGGGGTAGGGTTTATAGGGTAAAAAGGGGAAAGGTTCGGGAGGGAATTTAGAGAGGATTCGGGGAAGAGGGAAGACACACAATTGCGTGATCAGACTCCACTCTCCTCGTACAAAGACAACGAAACGCGCTCCAATCAACTTTCACCCCTGACCACGTATTTCGTCACGCGTCCCGCCTCTTCCTCTTCTTTGTCCTTTTTCTTGTTCTACTACAGTGTTGGAGAGAAGAGCAGAGAGTTCGGGCATGTCGCCGCCAGCAGGGCGCCAGCAAAGTGATGACTCTCCATACTATTCAGGGTTTCAATTAAACGACTTAAGTAGTTTATGAAAAGTTGGTAGTCTATATTTTATAGTTTTGAAAAAACAAACAAAAATACTTAGAAACCTCTTAACTAAAACGGTATGGAACTAGTCTGTAACACTAGTCTGTAACACTAGTCTGTAATCTTGCTTCTCCAAGCCATTTAGCTCTTGTTTACTTAGATATGTTATATATATGGTTTTCATAGATTTGTTTCCAACGTTGCAAATAAAAAAAAAACCCATTAAATTCAGTAAATGGTTTTCCATAAAAACAGCAGTACGTTGAGAGATAATTAATTACATTCATCACACATTCCATTGTAGAGGAACACATTTAAAGAGCGAGCAATATCTATCTATCTATCTATCTATCTATCTATCTATCTATCTATCTATCTATCTATCTATCTATCTATCTAACTAATTAAATAAATAAACAAATAATTAATTGATTAATTAAATAATTGAATGAATAATTTGCTGTTTCCTTTATTATTATTATTTTTATTGTTTGTGCTGCTGCCCTGCAGTATCCTGGAAATGATGGTTTGACCCCCACAAAGCCCTGATCTCAATGTCATCAAGTCTGTCTGGGATTACATGAAGAGACAGAAGGATTTGAGGTAGCCTTCATCCACAGAAGATTTGTGGCTAGTTCTCCAAGACGTTTAGAACAACTGACTTCCTGCAAACACTGCGTGCAAGTGTACCTAAAAGAATTGATGCTGTTTTAGCAGACAAAGGTTTGTTACACCAAATATTGATGTGATTGACTGTGAAATGACACAGGGAAAAAGTATTGAACATGCTTCGTACCAAAACCTTTGCTGGTAATTACAGCCTCAAGATGCCTCCTGAATGGAGAAACTAGTTGCATGCAATGCTCAGGTGTGATTTTGGCCCATTCTTCCACACAAACTTCCACTTCAAATCTTGAAGGTTCCTTTGGCCTCTTCTACGAACTCTGATCTTTAGTTCTTTTTATAGATTTTCAATTGGGTTCAAGTTAGGTGATTGGCTGGGCCATTCTAGCAGCTATATTTTCTTTCTCTGAAACCAATTGAGAGTTTCCTTGGCTGTGTGTTTTGATCTCAGTGTCTTGCTGAAATGTCCACCCTCTTTTTAATTAATTTAATGATGCAGCCAATTCAGGAGGAGTGAGGTGTCTGTTTCTCAAGGAGGACACTCATAAGTATTTGTCTTCTTAAACAGATGTGCATTTGGCCTTCTACTGTGTCTTCTGTCCTGAATGGATCCAGTTGCAGCATGTCTCTGGAGAAATCCTTTGGAGAAATCCTAAAATTTCTTGGCTAAATCTCATGGAGAATAACATTTCTTTCTAGACATGTAGATGGACAAGTTTCTAAGGAAAGCTGTTTTTGTTTGGCCATTTTTAATTCTTATATACACTACCAGTCAAAAGTTTGGACACACCTTTTAATTCAATGTTTTTTGTTTAGGGATTTATTTTCTACATTCTAGAACAATACTGGAGATTTCAAAACTATGAAATAACACACATGGACTTAAGTAATCCTTATGTAATGACAACAAAAAACAGTCAGTTGTTATTTTAAGACACGAAGGTCAGGTGTTTTGGAATAGTTCTTGCAAGAACAGTATTGCAAAACCCATCAAGCACCATGATGAAACTGGCTCACATGAAGACCATCCCAGTAAAGCAAGACCAAAATTTACCTCTGCTGCAGAGGGGAAGTTCATTTAGAGTTGCCAGCCTCAGAAATCAACAATAAACAGCACCTCAGATTAGAGCCGTTATGAAGGCTTTACAGAGCATAAGTAGCAGACATATCTCAATATCAACTGTGTGTTTCAGCCGCTTTCAGCATTGTTTTACAATGTAGAAAGAAATAAACATTAGGAAAGACCATGGAATTAGAAGATGTCTCCAAACTTTTAACTGGTAGTGTACATTGAAAATGGCAGGTCACTCTCCCAATAGAGGAAGAGCCAAATATAAACTTAGATGATTGGCTCACTGGACATTAACTTATTTTAAGATGTTTTAACACCTGGAAGCAAACACCTGCAAAGCCTTCAGGTTTAACACTGATGGTAATTGCAAATGGTAACTGTTTTGTAAAAGCTAAAAGTTTAAATGAGCTGCTGATTAAATTGTTAAAGATGAATAATGAACATGTTTTCTATGTTTTGGTATTCATTTTTTAAAGTTCAGTAGAAAACATACAATAATACTTTGGTGTTTCCTAACTTTTTCTTGCCAGTGTATGTATGTATATATAAATAAAAGATAGATGTAGTAGATAATACTGTACCTATTACTTAATTGAAGTGATGGGCCACCCTGTTGAAAAAAATCAAAATGGTCATATTTCACCTGAATTAACCTGAAAATTCAACTTATCAAGACAAATCAATAATATAAAAGGTTTAATCTTTGATTATTCTGTTTTTATCACAAACCTCTTTAAATTGAAACATTCATGAGTCTTGCCACTGAGGAAAAGGTAAATTAAAATGAACCTAAGTTTTCATTTGACAAACAGGGAAAGAAACACAGCAAAATGCTCAGCACAATTTTTCCAATGAAGTGTTCACAAGGAATATGAATTTTGTATCATATTGGAGTGGCTCTGATTTCATGAACAATGTAACTGAAACCTTAGAGAGAAATTTTAAACTGGGCATGATTTTAGTACTCAGTGGCGGTTACTAAAAGTTAGTAACTATGAGCATACTGTGATTTTGGTACATAAATATGGATAAAAATGGACAAACATATACATCTTACCACCATTTCTCTTACTCAAGTGTTATAGGAGGTACAGAATAATAAAGAGTTCTTATGTAGCATTACAGAGGAATGGACTGAGTTGGAGGTTGAACTCCAGATGTTTATGTCTTGCTGATGACTTGCTCATCTGCATCTGCAGTCACAAATGCAGTCTCAAAAATCACCCCTCTCCCCTCTGTTCTTTGCAATATATACAAATGACTGCACTTCCGTGGATTTATCTGTTAAGATCCTGAAATTTGCTGATGACATCACAGTCATTGGACCTATCCAGGATGGTGATGACACCACATAAAGACATGCGGTGGAACAGCTTTCTTTGTGCTGCAGATACAACAACCTGGAACTTAACATCAGTAAGACAGTGCAGATGACAGTTGACATTTAAAGTACCTACTCCTCTGCCTCTGCTCAGTATCCAAGGTGGTACTATGTCTAGCACAGATTCTTTCAAGTTCCTTGGCACTGCCATCAGCAAAGACTTGAAGTGGGAGAAGATCACCACTAACATAACTAAGGAAGCAGAGGATGGATATTTTCTCCACCAACTAAGGAAGCACTGCCCACAGAATTGCTGTGCCTATTGTACATGGCTATCATTGAATCTATACTGTGTTCATCACCTGTCTGGTTTGGCTCTGCCACCCAATTGGACAGGCGCTGATTTTAAAGACTAGTTAGGTCAGCAGAACGCATCATCGGGACCAACCTGCCACCCTCCCAGACCTGTACATGTTTCATGTCAGGAAATGGGCTGAGAGAATTTTAAGGGAGCCCTCTCACTCTGCAAACTGTCTGTTCAGACTCCTTCACTCATTAGGGACTCATTCCAGGTCCATAATCCACAGGCAGGGCACTTATATAAAACACTGAACTGATACATGGTCCATTTCTATTAGCTGGGCATTCACACAGGGGGTGTGCAGCATGTTGAAATGTGAATCTGCCAGCCACAGCAAAAGTGCCATTACACTAATTAATCAAGATCCTCTTAAAAAGAATTGTCATGGACCTCATTAGGCCTTAGAAAGGTGAGGATATTGTTCTGTGTTAGTCTTAGTGTTAGTTTTGTGTTAGTCTTAGTGTTAGTTTGTGTCAGTGTTAGTAATATTAAAGATCAGTGCCTCTCAGGATGCAGTGTTTCAGAGACACTCTTCTGTGTTCTCCCAGGTCAGGAACCTAACAGAGAACCTGACTGAACAGGGCACTATGTTTATTTTACGGACACTATGTGAACTGTACAAATTATTAGATTAAATTGTTGCCATGTGGGCTGGTTGAAAATTTGGTGAAAGAGGTGGATTCTGTGGTTCTGGTGACAGTGGTTCCTGAGAGTAAGGAGTTGGAACAAAAGGTATAACCTCTCACCATCCCAGAGAGCACAGGTTGCCAGTCTACAAGAGAAATTTTCTGATGAGTTTTCTTTTTTACCTGGTCAAACAGAGCTCATAGAGCACCGTGTTGAGTCCCTTCTAGCCTCCTAAGACCCTGCGTCCTCATATGGAGACATTACATTTTGGGTTTGCTGCACCTTATACTTAATTCTGCCTAATTTAGACCTGTTATCCTCGTTTGTAGACACTTTGTAGTGCCATCTAGTGGTAGCTACAGCACAATCAGCTTATTAGTTGAAGTACAGTGGCTTGGATCTCAGTCAACACGTAATGCAGTGGATTCAGAGATAAAAGTGGAACTGGTACAAAACATCATCAATGTCTATGGTCAAAACTTGTTTATTTATGCTTACTAACATTTAAAGTTTCACGTGGCTTACAAATTTAACAAGTTTTATCAATAGTAACAAGATTAGATGCTTCTAATTAGGCAGTACTCATTTGAGGACATTGGGACTTTATAATGGCGTAATTGCAACGTGAACATGTTCAAGTAAGAGCACATAGCTAGGAAAGATTTGAGGAGAAACCAACAGTTTATAGAATTCTTGCATGTAGTAAACATGAGTCTCCTTTGGTTTTATTTTTTTCCTTCTTCTGTGATACATTTCTAGGGCATATTGCATTGTCAAGAGCTGAAAGATTGTTCAATGCAATGACAGGAGAGAGCTCTGAGTTGGAGGATTTATCTAATTGCCATGATCCTGGTGTGGACCGGCTATGTGCTAAAGCTTATCTTACACCTGATTTATCAGAATCAATTCAGCAGAGCAGTGTTGCTCTAGCAAATCTTTTGCGGGGTATGTGACATGTATTGTGTTGCTATGCTTGCAAACTAAATGCAACAGTTTTGCAGCATTTCACACTGGACAGTAGATTTGACAGACTGTTCTTACGGACAAAATAGCATTCCTAGTTCCTAGTGCAAAAATACCATTCCTAGTTTGGACTATAGAATCAGTCTCAATATAATCACAGGGCTTTTAGTTGTGTTTCATTGTTTGCAATATTGCTTTTGCACAATATTCAGACATTGAAATTAGCAGTTTCATACAAATTTTATTGTCCTATGCAGTAAAATGTCCCCAAATGAGGACATAGTTTTTTTCAAAAACTATTTCCTGTTCAAAGACAGTGCTTATATTTTTATACTTATTAGGTCTAACTAACCCCAAACACCTATAAAAAAAAAAAAGAAAATCATGCAAAACTAAAGCTCGGGTCTTAAGAGGCTAGGGAGACTAAAAGTAACAATGTGCTAAAATATACTAAAATTGTCGTTCAGGAGGAACTCAGGGCTATGCTCAACATCAAGTAATTGAGGAGTCCCACAGCGATCCCAAGACTGGGTCAATTTTTTTTGTTAGGACTTTTTGAGAACTGAAAATGCCGTCTAAATTTGCCCCGATGCCTCACACTGATGAACTGCTCAAACAGTTGGGTATGGTTTGCTTTTTATTAGATACTGGACTTAAACATTGGGTAGTGGCAGATTCTCTCAACTCTAATATATTAGGGAAAAAAATGGCCTTTTCCACTTTGTCTGGGTTACACCAATTTGTCACCCTTCCATTTGGTTTGTTCGGAGCCCCAGACACATTTCAGTGGATCACAGACAGACTCCTCCACTCCGTCTGGGAGTATATCCGGCAGGTGGATATATGTGATCTGGACTTCCAGTGGGGCCATGAGCAGATGCAACCCAAAACCATAAAGGGGGTGAGGCAGTTCCTGAGGGTGGCTGGCTATCAAAGGTTTGTACCTAATTTTTTGCATGTCACCAGCCTGCTGACTGACTTCCCTAAAAAGGCGGCACCAGATTCAATTTAGTAGACGGAACCACTTTCTGAAAAGCAGAAGCAGCTTTGTGTGGGAGTCTGTTGTTGCATTGACCTGACTTTTCACTCACTTTTGTTGTAGAGACATTTTGGATAGAGGGCTGGTGGCCATTTTGTCCTAGGTGGTGGAGGAGGAGGTGCACCAGCTGGAAACTCTTGGTAAGGGAAACCAAGTATAGAACAATCAAGTGCTTGGCCTACTGGGGTGCCCTTTTACCCTGTGTTCCGATCACTGCTCCTCCAATGACTCCTGCACATAAATGAAGTCTAATTTGTGGTACCTGGCACTCCAGTAATAAAAATTTGGATGTGTTCCACAGGCTGGGGATGAAGATGGTGGCAGATTACTTTTACTGCAATAGGGTGGGGGGTTCAGCTGAGAGAAAGGATGGCCCCCCAGCCTGATTTCGGTGGTGGGTTTGTGAGCTTAATAACAGAACATGGAGTTGTATCTCTCCTTTAATGAAGTATTTTTTTCTTCAAAAAAATTCATTTTGTCATCTTAAAATTGGTGTCTTGCATAGGCTCTTAAGGAAAATCCTTATGGGACTCCAGAGATAAGTAGATTAAGACAAAGCTGAAACGTGAAACCAGAATTAGAGCCAAGGTATTGCTGGAATATATGATCAGATTTTTTTATTAAATATATGAGAATATTGCAAAGTGGTGAGTACTGTATTTGTAGATTGACAAACCACATCTGAAAGGCTAGTAGTTGCAGCAAGCTTAGTTGGGTTACACTTAATGACCTTGCTTTTGGCTAGCATAATATGCATGGCATAGGTTTTACCCTTAGCATACACAGAGTGAAGGCCTTTAGGAACCAGTTCAGTCCCCTCAGTCTAGAATTTCAATTCTTCTGAACACATACACTACTCACTTTTGGGTGAAATTTCAGGATGCACCTAAAATGCACTATGAAAGGTGTTTACAGGTGAACTTAATTTGACCTTCTCTACACTTTTGAATGCACATGTCCAACTGTTCAGTGTTTCAGTACTTTTTGCATAACTTGCTGTTCTCTAACAAGGTGCTTAACGGCAAAATTCATACCTGGTGTTTGATCCATGAATCGACCAGTAAATTTTCTGGATCAATTAGAATTGGTATTTAAACAGATCCTCCTCATCATGCTGTTCACATTTTGACATCATGAGACCAAGACCACACCTAACAATTGATCAACAGTACCTCGCCATTGCGAGGCTTCAAACAGGATGTTCTCAGAGGGAAGTGGCCACTGAGCTTAGAGTGTCAGAGAGTGTCATCAGCAGGTTGCGACAGAGAGTCTGAAGAGTCACAGAAAGGCATAGAAGTGGACATCCTTTGGCCACATCCCACGTTGATGACCGCTTCATTGTGAACAGTGCCCTGCGGAACCGGATGATGGATGCAACTCAACTCCAGGCACATTTAAGGGAGGTGAGAGGCACCTCAGACCAAGTGTCACATCAGACCATTCGAAACCGTTTACATCAGCGTGGTCTGCGTGCTAGACCACCAGGCACAGGCATTGGGCCAGGGAGTATTTATGCTGGACGAGGGACCAGTGGGCCTCAGTGCTGTTCTCTGATGAATGTTGATTCGTGTTGAGCAGAAATGATGGCCGCCAACGATGTTGGAGACATCAAGGAGAGCGCTACGCATCAGCCACTGTTGTGGTGGTGTTATAGTCTGGGCAGGTGTGTCTATTCAATACAGAACTGCCCTACATCTTGTGAATGGTACAGTGACAAGCCAATACTACCTGAATAACATCATTAATCCAGTCACTGTGCCCCTGCATGAACAACACAGGCCTAATTTCATCTTCATGGATGACAATGTTCCAGCTCATCCAAGTCGCATCATTAGGGAATGGCTGCTGGAGGCTGGGGTACCTCAAATGGAGTGGCCTGCACTTTCTCCAGACCTGAATCCCATAGAAAACCTATGGGATCAGCTGAGTCGCTGTGTAGAGGCACGTAACCCTGCACCCCAGAACCTCAATGACCTGAGGGCCGCCCTTCAAGAAGAGTGGAATGCCATGCCTCAGCAGACAATAAGTCGACTCGTGAACAGCATGAGACGTCGTTGTCAATGTATTGAGACATTGACATTTTTTGTTGTTACCCACCACTGTTGTCGGCTTTTGTTTCAATAAATTGTTTGAGATGAGGAAATCACCATTGCGTGCTTCTACTTAAATGCCCTACTTTCATGATATAATATCACTGTAGCGTGAACTTTTTATATTTTCCATAAATTTCACCCAATAGCCAAATATCCTTAACTTTTTGTGAGTAGTGTATGTTTGTCAGTACAGCTGTTGTTTTATTTAGGCAACAATTGCTTTGCGTTGTTCTCTGTGGCCTAAGGGTGTAACTCTCCTTGTCTAAGGCTTGTGTGAGGCAGGTAGAAACTTAGAAACTTTGTACACACTGAAATACCACTAAGTGCTAAGTTTCCACCAGCTCTCCCACAGGGAGAGTTTATCGCTCTATCGCTTAACTTAACTTACTCGCTACACACTTAATGCTACAATTAAT